>NC_083421.1:1669267-1900257 GCF_020745735.1 Hemiscyllium ocellatum | reverse complement strand
CCCCTCTCTCTCTCTCGCCTCCTCTCTCTTTCTCTCTCGCCCCTCTCTCTCACGCCCCTCTCTCTCTCGCCCCACACTCTTTCTCTCGCCCCCCTCCATCTCTCTCAGCCCCCTCCATCACTCTCTCATCCCCCTCCCTCTCTCTCCCATCCCGCTCCCTCTCTCTCTCTCGTCCCCCTCCCTCTCTCTCTCGCCCTCTCGCTCTCAATCTCACCCTCTTCTCTCTCTCTCTCTCTCTCTCTCTCTCTCCCTCGCGCGCGCGCCCACTCCCACTCTCTCTCTCTCAACCCCCTCCCTCTCTCATCCCACCCTCTCTCTCGGCCCCCCTCTCTCTCACTCCCTCCCTCTCCCACTTTGCCCCTGTCACCCTCTCACTCTCGCCCCCTCCCTCGTCTCTTGAACCCTCCCGTTCTCTCTCACCCCTTCTCTCTCGCTTTCTTGCACCCCTCCCTCTCTCACAGCCCTTCTCTCAATCGTCCCCCTCCCTCTTTCTCTCTCGCTCACAGCGCTCTCTCTCGCCCCCTCCCTCTCTCTCCCTCACCCCCTCCCCGTCTGTCTCTTCGCCCCCTACATCTTTCTCTCTCGCCTCCCTCTCTCTCTTTCTCTCCCCCTCTCTCTCTCTCTGGCCCCCTCCCTCCCTCTGTCGCCCTGCCTTCCTCTCATTTTCACCCCTTTTCTCTTTCTCTCTCTCTCTCTCTCTCTCTCGCCCCCTCCCTCTCTCTCTTCACCCCCCTCTCTCGTCCCGCCATCTCTCTCGCCTTCACCTCTCTATCTATCTCTCACGCCCTCCCTCTCACACTCTCGCCCTCTTCGCCCTCTCTCTCTCGTCCCCTCCCTCTTCTCTTGAACCCTCCCCTTTTCTCTCTCAGCCCCTCCCTCTCTCACTCTCTTGCCCCCTTCCTCCCTCTCTCTCACCCCCTCCCTCTCTCACTCTCGCTCCCTTCACCCTCTCTCTCTGTCGCCCCCACCCTCTTCTCTTGAACCCTCCCTCTTTCTCTCGCCCACTACCTCTCTCTCTCGCCCCCTCCCTCTCTCTCTCTCTCTTTCCCCCTCCCTCCCTCTCACACCCCCTCTCTCTCGCCCACTACCTCTCTCTCTCGCCCCCTCCCACTCTCTCTCTCTCACTCCTCCCCCCCTCGTCCCCCTCCCACGTGCTCTCATCCCCCTCCTGCTCTCTCTCGCCCCCTCCCTCTCTCTCTCTCGCCCCCTCCCTCTCTCTCTCTCTCTCACCTCCTCCCTCTCTCTCTTCGCCCTTCCCTCTCTCGACCCACCCTCTCTCTCGACCTTCCCTCTCTCTCTCTCTCTCTCTTTCAGCCGCTCCCTCTCTCTCCTTATTGACCCCTCCCTCCCTCTCTCGCCCCCTCTCTCTTGCCCGCTGCCTCTCTCTCCCTCTACCCCTCCATCTCTCTCTCTCTCAACCCCTCCCTCTCTCTCTCTTTCCCCCTCCTTCCCTCTCTCATCCCCTCTCTCTCTCGCCCACTACCTCTCTCTTTCTCGTCCCCCTCCCTCCCTCTCTCTCTCTCGACCCCTCCCTCACTCTCGCCCCCTGCCTCTCTCTCGCCCCCTTCTCTCTCTCTCTCTCGAGCCGCAACCCTCCCTCTGTCTCTCTCTCGACCCCCTCTCTCTCTCTCGTCCACCTCCCTCTCTCTCTCGCTCCCTCTCTCTCTCGAATCTCTCTCTCTCTCTCTCGTCTCTCTCTCTCTCTCGCCTCTCTCTCTCTCGCCTCTCTCTCGCCTCTCTCTCTCTCTCGCCTCTCTCTCTCTCTCTCTCTCTCGTCTCTCTCTCTCTCTTTCTCGTCTCTCTCTCTCTCTCTCGCCTCTCTCTCTCTCTCTCGCCTCTCTCTCTCTCGCCTCTCTCTCTCTCTCTCTCTCGCCTCTCTCTCTCTCTCTCTCGCTCCCTCTCTCTCTCTCGCCTCTCTCTCTCTCTCGCTCCCTCTCTCTCTCTCGCCTCTCTCTCTCGCCTCTCTCTCTCTCGCCTCTCTCTCTCTCTCCTCTCTCTCTCTCTCGCCTCTCTCTCTCTCTTTCTCTCTCTCTCTCTCTCGTCTCTCTCTCTCTCGCCTCTCTCTCTCAATCTCACCCTCTTCTCTCTCTCTCTCTCGCGCGCGCGCGCCCACACCACTGTCTCTCTCTCAACACCCTCCCTCTCTCATCCCACCCTCTCTCTCGGCCACCCTCTCTCTCACTCCCTCCCTCTCTCTCTTCGCCCCTGTCACCCTCTCACTCTCGCCCCTCCCTCTTCTCTTGAACCCTCCCGCTCTCTCTCTCACCCCTTCTCTCTCGCTTTCTTGCACCCCCCTCGCTCGCACCCCTTCTCTCAATCGTCCCCCTCCCTCTCTCTCTCTCTCGCTCACAGCCCTCTCTCTCGCCCCCTCCATCTCTCTCCCTCACCCCCTCCCGTCTGTCTCTTCGCCCCCTACATCTTTCTCTCTCGCCTCCCCCTCTCTCTTTCTCTACCCCTCCCTCTCTCTCTGGCCCCCTCCCTCCCTCTGTCGCCCTGCCTTCCTCTCATTTTCACCCCTTTTCTCTTTCTCTCTCTCTCTCTCTCGCCCCCTCCCTCTCTCTCTTCACCCCCATTCTCTCGTCCCGCCATCTCTCTCGCCTTCACCTCTCTATCTATCTCTCACGCCCTCCCTCTCACACTCTCGCCCTCTTCGCCCTCTCTCTCTCGTCCCCTCCCTCTTCTCTTGAACCCTCCCCCTTTCTCTGTCAGCCCCTCCCTCTCTCACTCTCTTGCCCCCTCCCTCCCTCTCTCACCCCCTTCTCTCTCTCGCCCGCTACCTCTCTCTCCTACACCCCCCTCACTCGCCCCCTCCCTCTCTCTCTTGCCCCCTCCCTCTCTCTCTCTCACCCCCTCCCTCTCTCACTCTCGCCCCCTTCACCCTCTCTCTCTCTCGCCCCCACCCTCTTCTCTTGAACCCTCCCTCTTTCTCTCGCCCACTACCTCTCTCTCTCGCCCCCTCCCTCTCTCTCTCTTTCCCCCTCCCTCCCTCTCACACCCCCTCTCTCTCGCCCACTAACTCTCTCTCTCTCGCCCCCTCCCTCTCTCTCTCTCTCACTCCTCCCCCTCTCTCGTCCCCCTCCCACGTGCTCTCATCCCCCTCCTGCTCTCTCTCGCCCCCTCCCTCTCTCTCTCTCGCCCCCTCCCCCCCCTCTCTCTCTCTCTCTCGCCTCCTCCCTCTCTCTCTTCGCCCTTCCCTCTCTCGACCCACCCTCTCTCTCGACCTTCCCTCTCTCTCTCTCTCTCTTTCAGCCGCTCCCTCTCTCTCCTTATTGACCCCTCCCTCCCTCTCTCGCCCCCTCTCTCTTGCCGCTGCCTCTCTCTCCCTCTACCCCTCCATCTCTCTCTCCCTCTACCCCTACATCTCTCTCTCTCTCTCAACCCCTCCCTCTCTCTCGCCCCCTGCCTCTCTCTCGCCCCCTCCATCTCTCTCTCTCTCTCAACCCCTCCCTCTCTCTCTCTCTCTTTCTCCCTCCTTCCCTCTCACACCCCCTCTCTCTCTCGCCCACTACCTCTCTCTTTCTCGTCCCCCTCACTCCCTCTCTCTCTCTCTCTCGACCCCTCCCTCACTCTCGCCCCTTGCCTCTCCCTCGCCCCCTTCTCTCTCTCTCTCGAGCCGCAACCCTCCCTCTGTCTCTCTCTCGCTCCCTCTCTCTCTCGAATCTCTCTCTCTCTCGCCTCTCTCTCTCTCGTCTCTCTCTCTCTCTAGCCTCTCTCTCTCTCGCCTCTCTCTCTCTCAATCTCACCCTCTTCTCTCTCTCTCTCTCTCTCGCGCGCCTGCGCGCCCACTCCCACTCTCTCTCTCTCAAACCCCTCCCTCTCTCATCCCACCCTCTCTCTCGGCCCCCCTCTCTCTCACCCCCTCCCTCTCTCACTTCGTCCCTGTCACCCTCTCACTCTCGCCCCCTCCCTCTTCTCTTGAACCCTCCCGCTCTCTCTCTCACACCTTCTCTCTCGCTTTCTTGCCCCCTCCCTCTCTCGCACACCTTCTCTTAATCGTCCCCTCCCTCTCTCTCTCGCTCACAGCCCTCTCTCTCGCCCCTCCCTCTCTCTCTCCCTCACCCCCTCCCCGTCTGTCTCTTCGCCCCCTACATCTTACTCTCTCGCCTCCCTCTCTCTCTTTCTCTCCCCCTCCCTCTCTCTCTTCACCCCTCCCTCTTTTGTCCCGCCCTCTCTCTCGCCCTCACCTCTCTATCTATCTCTCACGCCCTCCCTCTCACACTCTCGCCCCCTTCGCCCTGTCTCTCGTCCCCTCCCTCTTCTCTTTTACCCTCCCCCTTTCTCTCTCACCCCCTCCCTCTCTCACTCTCTTTCGCCCTCCCTCCCTCTCTCACCCCCCTCTCTCTCTCGCCCCCTCCCTCTCTCTTGCCCCCCCCTCTCTCTCTCTCACCCCCTCCGTCTCTCACTCTCGCCCCCTTCACCCTCTCTCTCTCGCCCCCACCCTCTTTTCTTGAACCCTCCCTCTTTCCCTCGCCCACTACCTCTCTCTCTCACCCCCTCCCTCTCTCTCCCTCTCTCTCTCTTTCCCCTCCCTCCCTCTCACTCCTCCCTCTCTCTCGTCCCCCTCCCACGTGCTCTCATCCCCCTCCCGCTCTCTCTCGCCCCCTCCCTCTCTCTCTCGCCCCCTCCCTCTCTCTCTCGCCTCCTCCCTCTCTCTCTTCGCCCTTCCCTCTCTCGACCCACCCTCTCTCTCGACCTTCCCCCTCTCTCTCTCTTTCAGCCCCTCCCTCTCTCTCTCTATTGACCCCTCCCTCCCTCTCTCGCTCCCTCTATCTCTTGCCCGCTGCCTCTCTCTCCCTCGCCACCTCCATCTCTCTCTCTCTCAACCCCTTCCTCTCTCTCTCTCTCTTTCCCCCTCCTTCCCTCTCACACCCCCTCGCTCTCTCGCCCACTACCTCTCTCTTTCTCGTCCCCCTCCCTCCCTCACTCTCTCTCTCGACCCCTCCCTCACTCTCGCCCCCCTGCCTCTCTCTCGCTCTCTCGAGCCCCATCCCTCCCTCTGTCTCTCTCTCGACCCCCTCTCTCTCTCTCGTCCACCTCCCTCTCTCTCTCGCTCTCTCTGTCTCTCGCCTCTGTCTCTCTCGCCTCTATCTCTCTCTCGTCTCTCTCTCTCTCTCTCTCGTCTTTCTCTCTCTCTCGCCTCTCTCTCTCTTTCGCCTCTCTCTCTCTCGCCTCTCTCTCTCTCTCGCCTCTCTCTCTCTCTCGTCTCTCTCTCTTTCTCGTCTCTCTCTCTCTCTCTCGCCTCTCTCTCTCTCTCTCGCCTCTCTCTCTCTCTCGCCTCTCTCTCTCTCTCTCGCCTCTCTCTCTCTCTCTCTCGCTCCCTCTCTCTCTCTCGCCTCTCTCTCTCGCCTCTCTCTCTCTCTCTCGCCTCTCTCTCTCTCTCTCGCCTCTCTCTCTCTCGCCTCTCTCTCGCTCTCTCTCTCTCTCGTCTCTCTCTCTCTCGTCTCTCTCTCTCTCTCTCGCCTCTCTCTCTCTCGCCTCTCTCTCTCTCAATCTCACCCTCTTCTCTCTCTCTCTCTCTGTCTCTCTCGCGCGCGCGCCCACTCCCACTCTCTCTCTCTCAACCCCCTCCCTCTCTCATCCCACCCTCTCTCTCGGCCCCCCTCTCCCTCACCCCCTCCCTCTCTCTCTTCGCCCCTGTCACCCTCTCACTCTCGCCCCCTCCCTCTTCTCTTGAACCCTCCCGCTCTCTCTCTCACCCCTTCTCTCTCGCTTTCTTGCCCCCCTCTCTCGCACCCCTTCTCTTAATCGTCCCCCTCCCTCTCTCTCTCTCTCGCTCACAGCCCTCTCTCTCGCCCCCTCCCTCTGTCTCCCTCACCCCCTCCCCGTCTGTCTCCTCGCCCCCTACATCTTATTCTCTCGCCTCCCTCTCTCTCTTTCTCTCCCCCTCCCTCTCTCTCTGGCCCCCTCCCTCTGTCGCCCTGCCTTCCTCTCATTTTCACCCCTTTTCTCTCTCTCTCTCTCTCTCTCTCTCGCCCCTCCCTCTCTCTCTTCACCCCTCCCTCTTTCGTCCCGCCCTCTCTCTCGCCCTCACCTCTCTATCTGTCTCTCACGCCCTCCCTTTCACACTCTCGCCCCCTTCGCCCTCTCTCTCTCGTCCCCTCCCTCTTCTCTTGAACCCTCCCCCTTTCTCTCTCAGCCCCTCCCTCTCTCACTCTCTTTCCCCCTCCCTCCCTCTCTCACCCCCCTCTCTATCTTGCCCGCTACCACTCTCTCTCGTACACCCCCCTCACTCGCCCCCTCCCTCTCTCTCTTGCCCCCTCCCTCTCTCTCTCTCACCCCCTCCGTCTCTCACTCTCGCCCACTTCACCCTCTCTCTCTCGCCCCCACCCTCTTCTCTTGAACCCTCCCTCTTTCTCTCGCCCACTACCTCTCTCTCTCGCCCCCTCCCTCTCTCTCCCTCTCTCTCTCTTTCCCCCTCCCTCCCTCTCACACCCCCTCTCTCTCGCCCACTACCTCTCCCTCTCTAGCCCCCTCCCTCTCTCTCTCTCACTCCTCCCTCTCTATCGTCCCCCTCCCACGTGCTTTCATCCCCCTCCCGCTCTCTCTCGCCCCCTCCCTCTCTCTCTCTCGCCCCCTCCCTCTCTCTCTCTCGCCTCCTCCCTCTCTCTCTTCGCCCTTCCCTCTCTCGACCCACCCTCTCTCTCGACCTTCCCTCTCTCTCTCTCTTTCAGCCCCTCCCTCTCTCTCTCTCTCTATTGACCCCTCCCTCCCTCTCTCGCCCCCTCTATCTCTTGCCCGCTGCCTCTCTCTCCCTCGCCCCCTCCATCTCTCTCTCTCTCTCAACCCCTCCCTCTCTCTCTCTCTCTTTCCCCCTCCTTCCCTCTCACACCCCCTCTCTCTCTCGCCCACTACCTCTCTCTTTCTCGTCCCCCTCCCTCCCTCTCTCTCTCTCTCTCGACCCCTCCCTCACTCTCGCCCCCCTGCCTCTCTCTCGCTCTCTCGAGCCCCATCCCTCCCTTTGTCTCTCTCTCGACCCCCCCCTCTCTCTCTCTCGTCCACCTCCCTCTCTCTCTCGCTACCTCTCTCTCTCGCCTCTCTCTCTCTCGCCTCTCTCTCTCTCTCGTCTCTCTCTCTCTCTCGCCTCTCTCTCTCTCTCTCGCCTCTTTCTCTCTCTCTCGTATCTCTGTCTCTCTTTCTCGTCTCTCTCTCTCTCTCTCGCCTCTCTCTCTCTCTCGCCTCTCTCTCTCTCTTGCCTCTCTCTCTCTCTCTCTCGCCTCTCTCTCTCTTGCCTCTCTCTCTCTCGCCTCTCTCTCTCTCTCGCCTCTCTCTCCCTCGCCTCTCTCTCCCTCGCCTCTCTCTGTCTCTTTCTCTCTCTCTCTCTCTCTCTCTCGTCTCTCTCTCTCTCTCTCTCGCCTCTCTCTCTCTCGCCTCTCTCTCTCTCAATCTCACCCTCTTCTCTCTCTCTCTCTCTCGCGCGCGCCCACTCCCACTCTCTCTCTCTCTCAACCCCCTCCCTCTCTCATCCCACCCTCTCTCTCGGCCCCCCTCTCTCTCACCCCCTCCCTCTCTCACTTCGCCCCTGTCACCCTCTCACTCTCGCCCCCCCGTCTTCTCTTGAACCCCCCGCTCTCTCTCTCGCCTCTCTCTCTCTCGCCTCTCTCTCTCTCTCTCTCTCTTTCTTTCTCTCTCTCTCTGTCTGTTGCCCCTCTCGCTCTCCACCTCCCTCGGTATCCCTCTCTTTCCACCTCCCTCTCTTTGACTCTGACTGAATCTGTCTCCCTCCTGTCCGTCCCTCCCGCTCTCTCTGACATACTCTGTCTCCCTGGTCCTTCGCTCTCCCTCTGACCCAGAGACTGGGGATGTTTGGGGGTGAGGCTGCATGTGGGGGGGGTGGGGGAGTGATGTGGCAGGAGGGGAAAATGTGGTAGAGATGCAATTGTGGGAGGGAGACTGTGACGGCATGAGAGAGAAAGGGGGGAGAGGGAAAGTGGAGGCAGGTGGAGAAACCGGGGTTGGGGGTGTGTGTGTGAGAGTGAGATGAGGCGAGGTTTGAGAAAGAGAGTGTGTGCTGAAAGAGAGAAAGAGAGAGAGAGAGAGAGAGAGAGATAATTCAGGAGAAATAGTAGGGGAGAGGTAATGGGGATGCCAGGTTGGAGTCGGGGGGAACAGTGGGAGTTAAACCCAGCTCCTGAGCTCAGGGCGCGGTGCCCTCCCCTTCCCTGAGGACCAAGACACGGGGCTGAGTCTGTCTCTCTCCAGCTCAGCTTCTCCAACACAAAGACACACAACAACATCCGTCACTCTGCTGCTCGGCACGCTTTAATCCACATTTTTATTGGTTACAAATGGAAGTGATGGATACAGTCAGTGGGATGGTGCCTTTTCTCACTGGCCCCTGAGTTGTGAGAAACATTGAATTGTTTCCCTGTAACCCCTCTGTGGGATAAGGAGGGACAAACCAGCGCTCCCCACAGTCTGTTACCATAGCGACAGGCTGCTCCATCGCTGAAACACTGAACTGAAATGAGAAAATCCCGGATGGTGTGATTAATGAGGGAATTTGATGGATGGATGGATTTGGGTGAAGGGATATTTCAGCACATTCTTCAGCTGCTGCCTGAACTTAGTCTGGGTCACGGCATAAATCGCGGTGTTTGTGCAGCAACTGAGGAGCTGCAGCATGAAGCCCAATTCCCGCACAAAGGCTTTGAGATACACAGACCGATACCCAAACCCAGACATCCGTTTCCATATAGAATACAGCATGAACGTTGACCATAACAGGATGAAATTGGCCGAGATCAAAAACAGTAAAATGATGGATTTTTTTCGGTTTCTCATTTCAGTGTCAGACTGAGCGTCCCCATTGGTGTGAGCGCAGAGTCTCCTGTGGGCTCTGCTAGTCACTAAAATGTGTCTGACGGTGAGAACATTGAGCAGCAGAATCAGAAGAAATGGGACACCCGGGGTTAGAATGTGGTGGAGGAACGCGATTGTGCCCCAGACAATGGAGTAATAAACAGCGCCTGTTACATCACAAAACCAGGGGAGGTTCATCAGCAAATACCGAGCCGTGAGCATAAAATACCAGGAAATGTTCTTAAAACAGCTCAGCACAGTCACTGCTCCCAGAACCACAGCCGCCGTTTTCTCACTGCAATATTTACTTTTCAGCTTCTGACAACGAATGGTCACAAACCGATCAAAGGTGAAAGTGACAGTGAACCAGACAGAGCAGTCAGTGGCTGCATAAAGCAGGACGGCGTGGATATTACACACGGGGACGGCGTCCTTCAGGAAATAAAACTGTCGCAGATAAACAATGGGAATGTGTCTCAGGATCAGGTCGAGGGTAATGACCAGGAGATCCGCCGCTGCCATGGCCGCCAGGTAACGTCTGACACATGGAGACAATCCACAATCTTTATAAAGCAGAACGTAGATGGTCACTACGTTAACTGTGAGGAAGGAAAACAAACCCATTATCCATCAGCCTGGAGGCAAAGGGACCCGTTTGATCGGGGACCCAGCGAGATTTTCAAATGTGTCCCTATATTCAGGGATTTATTAAAATAATTGGAGCTGAAATAACAAATTGGAAGGTCGGAATTACTGACAAGAATGTGACATAAACCACAAGAAACCCTCCATCCCCAAACACAAAATGACACATCCATAAGGACAGATGGTTTCTAGAACATTCCCACACACTTGATCACTCGAGAGCAGACACAGGTCACTCCTTCCCAGTTCCTAATACGGAGGGTGGAAACGTAGCTGTCCTGAAGGATTCTCTCCCAGTATCCTGAAGACAAACGGAGTCTGGGAATTTCGTATATTTTGGTCCAAATTGTGGTCGATCCTGTGTCGTTGTGAAGTGTAATCGCAGGGAATACGTATTCACCCCTTTAACTGCCTGAGGGGCCTTCGGAAGAGTGTCTCCTTCTCCCTGGATCGGGATCTCTTCCCTCGGGATCTTATTGTTTGTTCAATTCACTGACGTCCGGCCGTTCACAAACAAACAAAGTCAGGGACAGAACGTTCCGGGGAATGGCAGTTATAGAATGTCAGGGACAGAACGTTCCGGGGAATGTCAGTTATAGAATGTCAGGGACAGAACGTTCCGGGGAATGTCGGTTATAGAATGTCAGGGACAGAACGTTCCGGGGAATGGCAGTTATAGAATGTCAGGGACAGAACGTTCCGGGGAATGTCGGGGACAGAACGTTCTGGGGAATGTCAGTTATAGAATGTCAGAGACGGAAACTTCCGGGAAACTCCGTGACCTGTCCATCACCTTTCACCCCTACCCACCCAACCACCATGATGTACTGTGCACAGGCTACATATCTGTCCAGCACGGGGAGCTGTACATCCCACATCATTGTATTATCCATAAACGGCAACTGTACAGTCTGGCCAACACAGCGACCTGTGCAGTGATCACCCGTGAACTCATCTGAAACCCAGGAGCAGTTACCCTCCCAGCATGTAGGGCTGTGTACCCCATCCCAGTGCATTGATCAGTAAACCAGGAACAGTTACCCTCCCAGCATGTAGGTCTGTGTACACCACCCCAGTGCATTGATGTGTAACCCAGGAGCAGTTATCCTCCCAGCATGTAGGACTGTGTACACCACCCCAGTGCATTGATCTGTAACCCAGGAACAGTTACTCTCCCAGCATGTAGGACTGTGTACCACACCTCAGTGCATTGATCTGTAACCCAGGAGCAGTTACCCTCCCAGCATGTAGGACTGTGTACACCAACCCCGTGCATTACCCAGTAACACTGTTAGATCCCTGCCCAGTGTGGGGAAACTTGCAGCCCATGCTGGAAGTGACAGGATCTTGCAGCTCCCACCCATTTCCAGCTCCATATCTCCATTGTGCCATGACAAGGGGGTTCTGTGGGTGTGAACATCACTGCCAGAGAGAGATGGCGGGGGATTCAGTTTAAATATCACCACATGGGAGGGATTTGGGGTATCAGCAGAGAGGGGGAGACTGAGAGACAGTTTCATGGAAGGATGTTTTCCCAAGTTTCAGAATGCTGAAATGTAGACACTTCGATAGCATCCTGGAAAATGAGCCAGTCTTCCCAGGAAACATGGGAAAAGGGACATTGGTGTGAGGTCAGATGAAACAACAGCTGCTGTGTGGTTTTGAAATTACGTTTATGTAATTTTAATAAGTGTCTTATTGAAACAGTATATTGCTGTAGAGTTGGGGTAGGGTAATAAGCAGTTAGGAGAAAGAGGGTCCCAGAATTGTGAATAGTTGATGTAAAATGTTCACTTTCAGAGTTAAAAAAAATACATTGATACTTTTTGTTTAAACACTGGAATTTGGGAGTTCTCTATCACTCATATTTCAACAGTTTACAAGCTAAATTGAGCATTTCTTTATGTTTAGTTTAGTTTAAGTTACCAGATGAGCTTCACGCCGTGTGTGTATCTGTGTGTCTCTGTGTGGGGCAGGTCTGGCAGTCTCTGTGGTGCTGAAAGTGACGCAATGCCTCCCTCTGCTGGCCTCCCCATGCCACTGCACAGGCATTGGCAGAGGGTGAAAACCAACAGGGATACATTCAGAGAGGGGGAGGGGGAGGGAGATGGCAGCTGCTCACAGCACCATCCAAACTGATGTCTTATCCATTTACTGATCTAAATGTCCTTTAAAAATTGTAACTGTCCCTATTTTCACCAGTTCATCTAGAAGTTAATTCCACACACACGCCAGCGTCTGTCTAAAATAATTACCTCTCCTGACTTTTGTAAATCTTTTTCCTCACGCCTCAAAATATCCCTCAGTTTTGAATCCCCAACTCTCGGGAAAAGACATCAGCCCTACAGCTTATCTGTACCCCTCATCATTTTATAAACCTCTGTAAAGTTGCCCCTCCACCTCATACTCTCCAGTGAAAAAAGTCCCAGCCTATTCAGCCTCCCCTTGTAGCTCAACCCTCCATTTCCAGCAACATCCAGGTTAAACTCTTCTGAACCGTCTCCAGCTTAATAATATCAAGATCAATAATATCAAAGTGAATAGTCAAGGTATTTGCTAAGGGTACGGGGGAGTCCAACACTAGATGACATAGGCTTAAGGTGAGAGGGTAACATTTAAAAGTGACCTAAGGGACAGCATTTTCACTCAGAGGGTGGTGTGCCTATGGAATGAGCAGGCAGGATGACCAGACTGGACACAGTATTCTAGAAGAGGCCTCACCGATGTCCTGTACAACCACAACGTGACGTCCCAATTCCGATACTCAAAGGTCTGACCTATGAAGACAAGTGTGTTGAACACCTTATTACCCACTTTCTATAGCAGATGCAAATTTTAAAGAATTAAAACCTAACAGCCTCGGTTTCTGTACTACAACACCACCAAAAGACCCTATTTTTAATTGTATTGGTCCTGTTCTTGTTTGATTGACCAAATCCAATGCCTGGCATTAAACCAGACTATCCTCCATCTGCCACCCCTCAGCCCAGTGTGTGATATGACTGCCACCTCACCCCCCTTTAATTTTAAAATGCCCACCCCTCTCCAGGAGGCCTGCACACTCTGGCCTTGATTTTCACAAAGATCCTGACCTTGGGTTGCCTTGTGTGGTTAGAGGGAGGAGGGGCGGATTGTAGACACAGTCAGTGGGGAGGAGAGGTTGGACAGTAATCAGCGGCCTGGTATCATTTCTTGGTTTTAGGAAGAGGGCAGACACACGTTAGAGGTGGGTAAGATTGATCGGTGTTTTGGGGTCAGAAATTAAGCTCTTCCTTCGCCTCTGGTGTTTAGTAATCAATATCTATTTGAGACCCTTCATTGGGCAGAGTGTTTCTGCAGGATTTCTTTCCCTAATATTGCAGACAACAGATAATAGCGATTAAAGATGTTCATAGTTAATTTCGATAGTATAGCACGTATACTCAATATTCTACAGTTGAGACAAATATCTTGCATTTGTTTAATAATACAAAGTGTTTTTTGTAATTCAGTAATGGTAACCTGATTATAATCAATCCACACTGAGCTGAAAGCGGGCACTAAAATATGACCCAAAATCTGGGTATGGTAGTATAGTGGGCAGTGTCCGTGTCTCTGAGCCAGAGCTCTGGATTTGATTCCAATTCCATAACTTGTGTGGTAGTGTTCCTAGCTCTGGATGAGAAGGCCTGGATTGAAGTCAGGCCTGGATTGAAGTCATGCCTGGTGCAGAGGTATGTCTCAGCATGTCATAGCAGGCTGATGTGCAAACACACAGGAGAATTATGTTACAGCTTTATGGGTATTGCCGAGTGGTGCTCATGTCCCTACCTCTGGGCACAAAGGTCTATGTGTAAATCCCACAGAATTGTCTCCTAATATATCTGAACAAACTGATTAAATTGGTTTTAGAATTATGACTTGATGGAGAAGGAAGAGGTGTCGGTGTTGCATTTCAGAATTTAGGCCCAGGATGACTGAAAGTACAGCTATTCGTGTTGATTGAAGTCACATTTCGCAGCAGTAAAGGTTTATAAAATCAGAATGGTCATGGATAAGGTGAGTAGTCAGGGTTTTTCCCCAGGTTAGGGGCGTCCAAAACTCGACGGCATTGGTGGAAAGTGAGAGGGGAAAGGTTTTGATGAGGCCTAAAGGGCATCTTTTCACACAGAGGGTGGTGTGCGGATGGAATGAGCTGCCAGAGGAAGTGGTGGAGGCTGGTACAACTACATCGTCTAAAAGGCATCTGGATCCTGACAGACCTGCCGAGCTTTTCCAGCAATTTCTGTATTTCTTTTAGAAATGCATTCATTTTAACACACGTATTCTGAATAAATTAGACATTTTTATTTTTTAATGAAGCAGGAACATAAAAACATATCTTCAAATCGACCCCGAACATTTTCTGCTCAGGGTATGGCTCTGTGTGTGACAGCAGCGATGATGCACCGACATGGAACAGGGAATGTGATGGAGACATCGTTTGGACAATGTACATGGGATAATATCTGGACAAAGTTCTTTCAAGTTACAATTGCAGTGTGTGTGTGTGTCAGTGATTTTAGAACAGGACATATCGATTCTTTATTTGCAATACCCAAACACTTTGCCATTCATCTTTCCATCATAGTTTGAGTAACATTGCTCTGGATCATAAACGTGCTATTTGAGCAGATTAACGATACTAGCCTGACTTGTTCCTAAAACTGACCCTGACCCAGTGTGAGACCGATATCATCGGATATATCACCGACCTGGTTACATTTAACATTTGTTGTGAGCAGTGCAGGAGTGGGACTAGAAAGGAAACAGTGACCCAAAAAGCCGGGGAACTATAGACCGGTGAGCCTGATGTCAGTGGTGGGCGAGTTATTGGAGGGGATTCTGGGGGATAGCATTTACATGCATTTGGGAAGGTAAGGGCTCATCAGGGTAGACAACGTGGCTTCCTGCATGGGAAATCATGTCTCATTAATTTGGTTGAGTTTTTTTGAGAAGGTAACAAAGAAGATTGATGAAGCCAGTTTGGTTGACATTGTCGATATGGACTTCAGCAAGGTGTTCATTTAAAGAAGAAAGAGCAAAGAAAATTTACAGCCCAGGAACAGGCCCTTCGGCCTCCAAGCCTGAGCCGATCCAAATGTACTGTTTAAATCTGTCGGTCAATTCCTAAGCATCTGTATCCCTCTGCTCCCCACCTACTCCTCTGCTCCCCACCTACTCATGCATCTGTCTAGAGGCACCTTAAATGAATCTGTCGTGCCTGCCTCTACCACCTCTGCTTGCAACGCGTTCCAAACGCCCACCCCCCACTGTGTAAATTACTTACCGCGTGTATCCCCCTTAAACTGTCTACCTCTTACTTTGAAAGCATGACCTCTTGTTATTGAATCCTTCACCCTGGGAAAAAGCTTGTCTCTGTCCACCCTATCTTCAACCTTCATGATTTTGCAAACCTCAATAAGTTTCCGCTCCCCCCATCTTCTCTTTTCTATTGAAAATAAACCTAACCTAATCAGCCTCTCTTCATAGCTAGTATTCCCTCCCCTCCCCTATCAGCGTTCCGCAAGGACCACTCCCTTCGTGACTCCCTCGTCAGATCCACATCCCCCACCAACCCAACCTCCACCCCCGGCACCTTCCCCTGCAACCGCAGGAAATGTAAAACTTGCGCCCACACCTCCACACTCACTTCCCTCCAAGGCCCCAAGGGATCCTTTCATATCCGCCACAAGTTCACCTGTACCTCCACACACATCATCTACTGCATCCGCTGCACCCGATGTGGCCTCCTCTATATTGGTGAGACAGGCCGCTTACTTGCGGAACGCTTCAGAGAACACCTCCGGGCCGCCCGAACCAACCAACCCAATCACCCCGTGGCTCAACACTTTAACTCTCCCTCCCACTCCACCGAGGACATGCAGGTCCTTGGACTCCTCCACCGGCAGAACACAACAACACGACGGCTGGAGGAGGAGCGCCTCATTTTCCGCTTGGGAACCCTCCAACCACAAGGTATGAATTCAGATTTCTCCAGTTTCCTCATTTCCCCTCCCCCCACCTTGTCTCAGTCGGTTCCCTCAACTCAGCACCGCCCTCCTAACCTGCAATCCTCTTCCTGACCTCTCCGCCCCCACCCCACTCCGGCCTATCACCCTCACCTTGACCTCTTTCCACCTATCCCACCTCCAACGCCCCTCCCCCTAGTCCCTCCTCCCTACCTTTTATCTTAGCCTGCTTGGCTCTCTCTCTTATTCCTGATGAAGAGCTTATGCTCGAAACGTCGAATTCTCTATTCCTGAGATGCTGCCTGGCCTGCTGTGCTTTGACCAGCAACACATTTGCAGCTGTGATCTCCAGCATCTGCAGACCTCATTTTTTACTCGCTATTACTAATGAACTAGTCCAACATAGGAAATTCCAATAACCACAAAAGGAAAATGCAGGAATCAAAAACAGCATCTAGAGAAAATTCAGAGAGTGTAGCAGCCAGGAGACATTTTATGAAACTTCCAACTCTGTGGAGACCCCCATAATTTTTGATGTTACTGAGAAACCAAACCCCAGTGATCCTAATCTGTGAGACCTGGCCACACCCATTCACTGCATTAAAATAAACCTAAGGCCTCCCTCGCTGTTTACTCAAGTGGTCTTAACTAGCCAGCTTCGTAACGATCGTTCAATATCTCTCTTAAAAGAAACCAGGACAAAAAAGCCTCTTAAAGCTACAGCATCATCACACTTGGCAACACATCGAGCTGTCAAACAGGAACCAGCGGCAACACAATCAGGCCCTTGGCCTTGTCCAGTCGAACGTGGAAGAAGCCAGTCAGTCCCTTGAGTCACTTGCACAGGATCAGTAGGAGGCCATTCCCACCTCAATGCACTTACACAGGGGCAGAATGACGTAATTGATGCTGATTCCTGATGAATATCTTATGCCCAAAACGTCGGTTCTCCTGCTTCTCGGATGCTGCCTGACCTGCTGTACGTTTCCAACAATCTACTCTCCACTCTGATCTCCAGTATCGGCAGTCTGAGGTGTCTCCTAATTGATGCTCCAACATGATAAACAATTGAAGCAGAGGCTGCATAGACAGACTGCTCCACGTTGTTCCTCATGGCTCTGTTGCTCATGATACGCATGTGGGACTTTAATTTGGTTTTCTCGCGGTGAGGAGGGAAGCCATATGTGTGAAGTCTCAAGAAGGCACCTTCCATCTCCGAGAATCCAACCTGGTGTTCTCTGTGTAGAGCGGAAGCTGATGGGAATGGCTACCTGTTTCAGATGGAAGGTTTTGTGGCTGCTGTTGGGGATTGTGAGTAACCTGACGTTCAGTACGGGTTCACACGCCGACTACACAATAACGTGGGGAGAGTTAATTTGGGCATATACACTATTAGGAAAGTCACGTTAGACAGAGCAATATACTCTCTAACTTCAAATAATGCTGATCTTGTTCATGTTGGTCTTGTCCGGTGCACGTCCTGTTCAGTGTAACCTGTATGCCTTACTCTGTCCTAGTCTATTTCCACCCTATGATCTGTCTGGCCATGTTTACTATAATCTGCCTCCACTGCTCATAAATAAAGTGTTTCCCTGTACTGAGGTACCCGTGGCAATAAATCAAACCAATCAATCCTGGGTAAAGTATGAATTTCTCTCCCTGTCAATGTCTGTTTGGAAATAAGTGATCGCTGCCACTCCTCGTGTTTCAGCATCACTATGTTTTAATCTCTCACAGTTCTACAGATTAAACATTCAGCCTATTCACTCTATTCTCATGATATCATCACCCATGTCTGTGGTAAGGAGATCATTCCTTACAAAGGTGACCAATTCTGTAGAGAGTGCCCCAAATACTGTCTCAGCAAGGCTCCACAACAGCAGGAAGATGGTTTTAGTTATGTACTTGAATCATCTTACAATGAAGGACAGCATACCATTGACTGCGCCCCTTACTTACACAGGGTTTGATTCGGAGTGGTCAGCATAGACTTGTGAGTTGGAGATCATGCTTCCCAAATTTGTTAGAGTCCTTTGATGAAGTGACCAGGAAGGTTGATGAGGGCTGAGCGGTAGACGTAGTCTCTATGGATTTCAGTAAGGCCTTTGATAAGGTACCACATGGCAGGCTGCTCTGGAAGGTTATATCGCATGGAGTGCTGGGGGAACAGGCCAATTGGATGCACAGTTGGCTTGATGGTAGGAAGCAGAGGGTTTAGTGGAAGGATGATAGTCAGACTGGAGGCTGGGTCCATTGCTGTTTGTTGCCTACGATTTGGTTGAGAATGTACAAGGCATGATTAGTAAGTTTGCAGATGACACTAAAATAAGTGGGAGCATGATCAGTGAGGAAGTTTATCAGAAATTGCAGCAGGATTTTAATCAGGTGGGGAAGTGGGCCGAGAAATGGAAAATGGAATGTAGTGTAGATGTGTGAGGTCTTGCCTTTTGGAAATTTAAATCAAGGGAGGCGTTTCATGTTGAATGGGAGGGCCTTAAGGTGTGTCGTGGGAAGAATGACGATTGGGTTCAGGTGCACGGTTCTCTGCGAGTGGAGTCACATGTAGACAGGGCAGCGAGGAAGTCTTTTGGCACACTGGCCTTCATCAGGCAGGACATTGAGTATAGAAGTTGGGGATTTATGTTGCAATTACACAAGCCTTTGGTAAGGCTGCACTTGGAGTATTGTGATCAGTTTTGTCACCTTGTTATGGGGAGGATGTTATTAAATTAGAAAGAGTGCATAAGAAGTTTACAAGGATGACGTCAGGACCCAGTGGTCTGAGTTATAGGGAGAGGTTGAACAAACTAGGACATTTTGTTTAGAGTGTAGGAGACTGAGGGGGGACCTTATAGAGCTGTATAAGATCATGAGGGATATGGATAGGGTGAATGCTCTCAGCCTTTTTCCAAGGTTTAGAGAAACGAGAATAGAGGGGATGAGTTTAAGGTTAGAGGGGAAGGAATAAAAGAGAAACTGAGGGGCCACTTCTTTCCACAGAGGCTGGTACGTGGATGAGCTGCCAGCAGATGTGGTTGAGGGGGGTACATTAACAACATTTCAAAAGCATTTGGATAAATATGTGGATAGGAAAGGACTAGAAGGATATGGGCCAACTCCAGGGAAATGGGGTTAGTGTGGATGGACATTTACAAGGTGGAGTCGAACCCTTCTGTTAATTAAAACCAAACACCCAGAAAAGCTCGCCTCACCTCGTAATCTGTTAAAATATGAGCGACACAGATCCCCTACATTCCACTATTTTTTTTAAAAAAAGAGCAAGTCAGTTTCTTAACTTTAATAGTGAACACTAAACAACAACTATTCACAAATACAAGCCCCTCTGTTTCTTAACTACTTACTATCTGACTCCAACTCTGTAAAAATATTTTGTTCCAACAACCCACATGTTAAACATTACAATCTCAAGACCACACAGTCTCTATCTTCCCCGCTGTCTTCACTCTTCCAGCTGCTGATCTCCCTGGGTCACGTTTTTTTTTACTGCAAATAGGTTTTACATGAACATGTATCATTGCTAGAGAATGTTTGAGTTGGCCAGTTAGCACTCCTTCTCTGCAGCAGATACTCTGCCGTTGGATAGCAGTGGCTCTCCCTCTAGTGTTCAAATGCTGGGTTTAATACTCCCCATGATCCAACAATTCTCATAATTTGATTGCTTTCAAGGTGCCCAAACAATAATATTCATATTCCGTTGGCTTCTGGTATCCTGAGCGTTATTCACACTCTTTGGTTGTATTCGAATTGTTGTCAAAGTAGCAACCAAAACTCAGGTATCAATTTTCCAGCTAATTGTTACATTTGGAACAGTCTGACCTTTAGCTGGCATCTATGGCTATACTTTCTATTCAGCAAAACCCGTTCTGTCTTAAAGTGACCAGACATGCTTTCGGCTTCAGAACACTTCACATGTTTAGAAAACAAATGAACTTCTTTCCTCTGTTTCTTAACCGCATTATTCTGAAATACAAAGTATTAATCTCAGTTATACAATTCATATTAATTCCACTCACATATAGCGCTGGAATAAGTCAAATCTTATCTACACTTTTTCCTTTAAATCCACGATAATACATCTGCTATCACATTTTTAGGATTCATAGCATGTGTATTTTAAGTTCAAAGTTGGTAACATGAGACTTCAATGAAATATTCTCATATTCTGGTCTTTAAATATTTCAAAAATACGAAACGATTGTCGTTGTTGTCTACAACCATCTGCGACAATTTGTCATGTAACCATTCAAATGTTGTGAGGCCAGTACGAAATTCAATCATTCTTTTTCTAGAATTGAAATTTTGTATTTTTTTTTCTGGTGGATATTGAGTTTTTTCAACAAGTAGCCAATTGGCCACTCAATTCCATCATCAACTTGCTGTGTCAACACATCTCCGACTCCTATATCCCGAGCATCATACACAATTTTCAAAGGGTTTCAAAATATTTGGTCTAGCTAAATCTGGTGCGGGGTGATTAAACCTGCTTTAAAATTCTCAAATGCCTCCTGGCATTGTTCTGTCCACCACAATTCTGTGACCTTCTTTCATAAATCCATCAGTGGTGCCAATAAGCTGCTGAAGTTTGCAACGATCTTCCGATAGAATCCACTCAGTTCCAAAAATCGAACACCTCTTTCTTCGAGGATGGTCGTGGAAATTCCTCAAAGCCCTTCGTCTTTGTGTAGCATTGGATCAACCTTCCATGTCCAATGTAATGTCCCAAGAACGTCACCTCTGCCTTCGCGAATTCTGTTTTCTTTAGGTTTATTAGTTAAGTTTATTAGTTAAGGTTTGCTTCTTGTAATCGTTCAACATGCTCTGGCAACTGTACATGTGAGCTTTCAATCACTTGCTAAAGATCACTGCATCATACAGATAAACTGCAAAATTTGTTCATCTGGCCACAACTCTGTTCCTGAGTTTTAAATGTGGCTCGAGCATTATTCATGACATTCTCTAACATTTTTGTCATATTCGGTATCTTTACCAGATAGTTTAACTGACTCAACATTTTTTTAATTTGAAAAGGGCCACTAAAACTGGCTTTGAAAGGATTTCCTACCACTGGTGGCGATACTGATACGTTATCCCCACGGGAAATCGTCAAAGTTTCAGAGTTTTTATCTGCCACCTGCTTCACTCTACACTGTGCCCTTTTCAGGTGCTGTTTAGCTGACTCACCTACTTCATCCAATCTCTCCCTAACCTCAGATACATAATCCAAGTGTGAGATCTCCGACTTTGGTCCTGTCAATTTATATTTAATTAATTTCAAAGGGCCTCTCACTTCATGTACGAATATTAACTCAAAGGAAGGAAATTGAGTAGATATATTTGGGGCATCTCTAATGGCAAGCAATATAATGGGACACCTTTATTCCAATAATTCGGGTAATTCTAACAGTACGCTGTTAATATTGTCTTCAGCATCTGATGCCAACTTTCCAAGGCTCCCTGGGATTCGGGATTGGACGGACTTGATTCAAACTGCTGTATGCCAAAACTATCCATGACGTCATCAAACAGCTGAGCGGTAAAACGAGACCCTTGGTCTGACTGAATCACACAGCGTAGCCCACAGTGAGTAAAGATAGCTCCCAACTCCTTTGCCTCCCTTTTTGCCTTCACACCCCAAAATGGAATTATCCCTGGAAATCGGGTAGACACGTCCATTATGATCAGCAGATGTTGGTTTCCACTTTTATTTCAGAAAGGGGAGCTCCACAATTAATCATAAACCACATGAAAGGTGTATTCGAATACAGGGTTTGGCAACAAAGGTGCTGGATTATACTGCCTGTGACTTACCTATCATTTGGCATGTATGACATGTACAACAAAAAAAATCTACGTCCTTGTGCATTCCAAACACTAGAAATGCTTCAGCCTGAGTCTTCCGTGCATCAACTCCTTTGGCTTTTATCTTTCGGTTTTCCTTCCTGTTGTAACGTATGACAGTGGGATCTTGTTATTACACAATCTGGAAAAAATCCCTGGCTATTTTTCTTTCAATTCCCCAGTTCCCTGGTCTTACTTTGGCTTCTCCACCACAATGGGTGCCTCTCTCACCTTGGATGCTGCTAAATCATTCCCAAGAACAAACTGCATTCCTGGAACTGACACTCTGTCACTCACTCTCACTGTTACTTCCCCAATCCTGATTTGGCACTCCAATGTGATGTTTCTGTCCCTCAACCTGAGTTTCTGTTCCCATTCCACAAATTATCACGCTCTTGAGAAACATGTCAGAAAGACTGAAAATCCTTCCATCTCTTGTTATTGGGGCTGAGAGAAAGTGAGGACTGTAAATGGTGGAGATCAGAGTTGAAAAGTGTGGGGCTGGAAAAGCACAGCAGATCAGGCAGTATCTGGGAGGCAGGAGAGTTGAAGTTTTAGGCACAAGTCCTTCATCAGATAAGTGTGGAGGGTGTGGGTGAGGGAGGGGCAAGGGGGCTGAGAAATAAATAGGAGGGTGGGAATGGAGCTGGGTGGAAGGTAGCTTGCAAGGCGATAAGTAGATGCAGGTGGGATGTGATGGTGATAGGTCAGAGAGGAGGATGAAATGGATAGGTGGTAGGACAGCTGGAACCCTCAAACTATACAGCATCAACATCGACTTCACCAATTTCCAAATCTCCCCTCCCACAACATTATGCCAGTTCCAACCATTCAAATTACCATCGTCTTCTTGAACTGACCTAATTGTCCATTGTCCTTCCGACCTATTCACTCCACCCTCCTCTCCGACATATCACAATCACTTCCACCGACATCTTCCTATCGCCATCCCAGTGACCCTCCCACCAGCCGAGCTCCTACCCTCCTATTTATCTTTTAGCCCCCTTGTCTGCCCGCCACATTCCTGACGATGGGTTTATACCTGATATGTAGATTATCCTGCTCTTCAGATGCTGCCTGATCTATTGTGCTTTTCTGGTACCTCACTTCTCAACCACTAGCGACTGGGCAGATCCCATATCTCAGAAAATTATAATTTATCGTCCTCCCCCCCACACCCCGTCCCACACCTTCTGAGTAAACTTTATCCACAGAGGCGAATTCTTTATAGAGACCAGGCACTGGGTCTGTACCTAAACTGTGCACTCTCCTATAGCATCTTGGAGACTTGGGGTCTTCTTTAACAGTTTCACTAATGCCACTGGCTTAGCCTCTTCTACCACATCTTTTCCCAAAGTGTCTTCCTTCAACCCCCAGCACGGTGTGTCCCAGCTTACTGCAGTGAAAGCTCCTTTTCCCAGTGCCTTTCTTAAACCATCAGCACTGTAATTTTATGTGTTTCACTCCCTAATCGTGAGAACACAGTAGGCCTTTCACCTCCTTTCAACCCCCTTGGGCATTTTTTTTAAACTAAAGTAAACTATTGTGCGCTACTGTTCACTTTGTAGTGTGTGATCTCCCTTCTCCCAGTTTCTATCCTTCAAAGGATGAAACTCCTTCCAGAAGCTAAATTTAATCTCATGCACCAATACATAGTTACCTGCCATTTCTGCCGTGCTTCTCACTTCTTGACATTTCTATTCATTCACATGAATTTTTACCATCTCTGGAAGTGCGTCTTTAAACTCCTCCAGCAGAATAATCTCCCTTCGAGCCTCACAGGTTATATTCATTTTTAAGGCCAGTACCCATCTTTTAAATTGACTGTGTTTAATTCTTTCAAACTCAACATAAGCCTGACCTGGTTCCGTCTCTATATTTCTGAACCTCTGCCTATATTCTTCTAATACCAATTCATAACCAATGAAAATAGCCAGTTTGACATCTGCATAATCTCTTGACCCTTTATCTGACAGTACTGCAAATACCTCACTCCCATGCCCACCAGCGTGGTCTGAATGAGCATTACCCACAAGTTCACTGGTCACACCATCTGCCGAGCCATTTTGTTTTTCAAATGAAATAAAAACAGATATTGACATTTTTCTCACTGAAATATGACAATGTATCATCATAGTTGTATACATCCCTTCATCTCTATCCTGTTAATTTAACATTCTTCCCTAATTCCCAACTTCCGAAATTCACATTCTCTCTCTCTCTTTTCCTCACTTTCCCTTTCCCTCTGTTCTCTCTCTGTTTCCGTCCCTATTTTCACCTTCTAACTCCAGTTGCCATATTTGCAATTTAAGTTTTTTCTAACCCTACTGCAGTTGCCTGTTTCTCTGACACACCAAAGTGCTTGACCAATTCCATCACAATTTCAGCTTTCCTTTTGTCCCTGGTTAAACCCAATTCCAACCTATTTTCTAATTCTAAAAATATTCCTTCCTCTGACTTTGTAAACTTCCTTGGCAAATTTGGGAACCTCTTTAGTAATGTTAAAAGACAACTCTTTCACTTTTACTTTAACCAACCAGAAGTTAACAAACTTAGATGAATTTTCCCAACGGTTTTATTTGAAAATCCAGGTCACTAATTGCAATGAGTTGGAATTTGCTGGGACCTTTTGTATCATAAATCTGTTCAAGTCTGTCCAAGTCCCCAGCAAGGCCCCAAACTGTTATGACATCAATGTCGAACTCCTCTGTTAATTAAAACAAAACACCCAGAAAAGCTCACCTCACATCATAATCTGTTAAAACGTGGGTGACAGAGAACTCCTAAATTCCACTAATTAACGAAATATAACATTTTATATGTATGCAAGTTAGCCCACTGAGCATGAGTATTTGTTTTCAGACGTTTCGTCACCATGATTAGGTGATATCATCAGTGAGTCTCTGCTGAAGCGCTGGTGGTATGTCCCATCTCTCTATTTATGGGTTTTTCTTTCTTAAGGAGGGTGATGTCATTCCCGGTTTTCTTTTATTACAAGAGAAGGTAGATAGGATCTAAATTGATGCATTTATTGATGGACTTCTGGTTAGAATGCTATTCCTCTGGGAACATCCTTGCATGTCTTAGAATGTGCGTGTGTTGTTCTAGTCAAAGTGATGTCCTTCTTTGTCTGTATTATGGAATATAGTGATAGTGGATCATGTCTTTTGGTGGCCAGTTGGTGTTCATGTATCCTGCTCACACGACAACAGGATCATTTCAATGGCAGAAAAATGATTTTGTATACATTGTTTAATCAATATGTAAGTGTATGCAGATATTTTTCATATGTGCACAACATATTCTAAATGAACAACGGAGACACAGTTATTGAAAAATGATGCACATGATGTATAAAATGTATAAAACATTATTTGATGATCATCTAATGTGACATGTTCCCATTCTCGCAATGTTCCCTCCTTTTCTGGAATTCTCTACTCTAATTTCTCATTCTTACCAGGTTGTGCATTATACATTTTTTTTTCTGGTGTCCCAACTTATTTCAGTTAATCCCCTTTCTACTGGGACTTCACTATATTGGCCGGCTGGGTTCTTTCCAAAGCTAGTGTCTGTCATATTATTGGAGATAAAAATTCTGGCAGCAGACCCAGCGTTTGAACACATTACTCTGTTGTAAATGCACTGTACAAAGGAGCAGAGCACACAGGAACTGCCAAAACATTGAGGAATGTGCATCTATTTCTTTCAACAATCTAGTTTACTCATTTTACACATGTCCCATCTATATCCTCTCTCACATTTTCTCTTTGTATCTAGTCAAGAAATTTGCCAATTATTCTTTATGTCCCATCTCTCAAAACACCTTCTTTCGATTTATATCTATTGCTCTCTTCTTGATATAATGTGATTATAATTGAGCAATGTCACTACAAAGATATGAGGGAGAAGCTGGCTAAAGTTAATTGGAAGGGAAGCCAAGCAGGGAAGACCACAGGGCTACAACAGCAGGAAATTGTGTTGGATAATTCGGAGGATATCTGAAATTCTCCCAAAAAAGATGAAGCATACTCATGGGAGGACAAGGCAGCCATGAGTGATAAGGCATCGAACAAAAAGAGAAACATACAATGTGGTGAAGATGATTGGGAATCCAGAGAATTCATTGGCTCTGAAACTACATAACTCTGGTATCACTGACACTACAGAGCTCTTAATCATGGTCAGGGAGAGAAACAGAGGGAAAGACATTCAATTTAAACACAGAAGATGGGATTACTCAAGGAAAAAGATTCAGGTTATT
This sequence comes from Hemiscyllium ocellatum, assembly GCF_020745735.1. NCBI lineage: Eukaryota > Metazoa > Chordata > Chondrichthyes > Orectolobiformes > Hemiscylliidae > Hemiscyllium > Hemiscyllium ocellatum. The sequence goes on along the minus strand of NC_083421.1, from coordinate 1,874,700 downwards.
TAATTAATTGAATAAAATCAGTTAAATGTTTTTTACGGAATGTGTCAGATTGGAAACATGGCCTCAGCAGAACGAGAATATGAAAATGCAAGTATTTCCACATCAGAAACCAGAGTCGGTCACTGAGTACAGGGCTGATGGGTGAAAGGGTCTCGATGTGAACTCAGTGACAAACAGCAGAATTGCATTTCAGATATTGAATTTCAGCTCAAAACTGTGTATTCATGTGGTGCTGTAAACCACAGCAGCACGAGAAGCAGAGTACCACTCAACTACCACCTGTAATATCTTATCCAGGGATAAACTCCTCAGTCTACCATTACAATCAACACGATCTATGTAGCAGTCATGACTGTGGGTGAACATGTCAGGGTCAGAACCACGTGAACCTAACCTGCTTTTCGCATCAGACAGCGGCGGGAGCTGGGCGGAAATGAAGTCGGAGCGCAAAGGCGGTCGGGAAGGTAAATGATTGTTATATGAGTGGAACTGATTACGCCACAGTTGAAGAGGGTGAAGACATGACTGCCCCGCTGATTCAGTGTGCTAAATGCTTGATGTGGGAGGTCAACGACTCTGGTGTGTCTGGCTCGAGTAAGTGTGTAAAGTGTGTGCGCATTCAGCTATTGACAGAGCCATATTGCAGCACTGATGAAAGAACTCGAGGACCTCAGGCTCATCCAGGAGACCGAGATTTTTCTGGACAAGACCTTCAGCAGCGAGGTTATTGCACCAATCGTACCAGAAGAGAGCAGGCGATGAGGAACGCAGAGAGGAGACAGTGCAAGAGACCGCGGGGGGAAGTACCTGTCAGGAACAAGTTGAATCTTTTGGAAACAGTAGAGACAGATGACACTGCCAGTCTGCGAGGCGGCCAGGTCTGTCAATCAAACTTTGGCATGGAGGCAGAGCGGAAGAGTCGGACATCGCACAGAGCCAAGGTAATAGGGACCTCCATAGTGAGAGGAACTGACCGGGGCTTTTGTGGCAGCAGACGGGACTTAAGCTGGGTGTGTTGCCTTTCTGGTGCCAGGGTTAAAAACATCACAGACAGAGAGCAGGAAATCCTCAAGGACGAAGGTGAAGAGCCTCAAGGACGAAGATGGTGGTACATGTCGGAACAAATGATGTCGGAAAGAAGAGGAGGAACATACTACAGCGGGACTTCGGAGAACTAGGAAGAAGGCTGAAAAGCAGGACGTCCAAGGTGGTGATCTCCGGTTTTCTTCCCGTTCCTCGGGCTGGTGAGACCAGAAACAGGGAGATAATGGACTTGAATGTGTGGCTGGGGAACTGGTGCAGGAAGCAAGGATTTAAATTCATGTATCACTGGGGGATGTTTTGTAGTAAGCATAAATTCTACAAGAGAGACAGTTTTCACCTTAATAGGTTATGGACCAGCATTTTGGCAGACAGGTTTGCTACTGCAACACAGTTACGTCTAAAGTAAATAGCGAGGGAGGGGGGGGAGGAGGAGGGGACAAACTGAATGTTTAAGAAGGAAATTAGAGGGAACGTTCGAAGAAGGGAAGTCAAGAAAGACAACTGTATCAATGAGGCAGAAAACTCAGAAATGGATCATGCTGTAAGGTTGAGTGAAAGAGGAGTTGATGGGAAGGGTGAGGGCAGTAACAAATTAAAAATACTATATATGAATGCACGAAGCATTAGAAATAAGATGGGTGAGCTTGAGGCTCTTTTGCAAATTGGCAGATACGATATTGTGGGGATAACTGAGACGTGGCTTCAAGTCGACAGGGCCTGGGAAATTAATATTCAAGGCTACACTGATAGGCAGACGGGGTGGGGTGGCCATGTTGGTCAGGGATGATATTCAGTCCCTTGCGTGGCGATCCTAGAATCAGGGGATGTAGAGTCAGTATGGATAGAGCTGAGAAATACTAAGGGTAAAAAGACTCTCTTGGGAGTTATCTACAGCCCCCCAAACAGTAGTCTGGATGTCAGATGTAAGTTAAATCAGGAGCTGAAATTGGCCTTTCGCAAAGATGTTACTACAGTTGTTATGGGGGAGTTCAACAAGCAGGTAGACTGGGAGAATCAGGATGGTATTGGACCTCAAGAAAGAGACTTTGTGGAGTGCCTCAGAGATGGATTCTTAGAACAGCTGGTGCTGGAGCCGACCCGGGAGAAGGCAATTCTGGATCTGGTATTGTGCAGCGAACCAGAATTGGTCAGGGACCTTGAAGTGAAGGAGCCATTGGGAAGTTTGAGAGGGAGAGGGTACAATCAGAAGTGACAATTTTTCATTTGAATAAAGGGAACTATGGAGCTATGAGGGAGGAGCTGGCCAAAGTTCAATGGTGCAATATCTTAGCAGGGATGACAGTGGCGGAACAACGGATGATATTTTTGTGTATAATGCAGAAGTTGCAGGATCAGTTCATTCCTAAAAGGAAGAAAGATCCCAGGAGGAGGCATGGGCGGCCGTGGCTGACGAGGGAAGTTAAGAATCATATAAAGTTAAAAGAGAAAATGTATAATATAGCAAAGATAAGTGGGAAAACGGACGACTGGGAAGCTTTTAAAGAACAACAGAGGATTACTAAGTAGGAGATACGCAGAGAAAAAATGAGGTACAAAGGTAAACTGGCCAATAATATAAAGGAGGACAGTAAAAGTTTTTTTAGATATGTGAAAGGCAAAAAAATGGTTAAGACTAAAATTGGGCCCTTGAAGACAGAAAGAGGGGAATATATTATGGGGAACAAAGAAATGGCAGAAGAATTGAATTGCTACTTCAGATCTGTGTTCACTGGGGAAGACACAAGCAATCTTCCTGAGGTAACAGTGGCTGAAGGACCTGAACTGAAGGGAACTTATATTTGCCAGGAATTGGTGTTGGAAAGACTGTTAGGTCTGAAGGTTCATAAGTCCCCGGGGCCTGATGGTCTACATCCTAGGGTACTGAAGGAGGTAGCTGGAGAAATCGTGGATACATTGGTGATTATTTTCCAGAGTTCGATAGATTCGGGATCAGTTCCTGCGGATTTGAGGGTGGCTAATGTTATATAACTTTATAAGAAAGGTGGGAGAGAGAAAGCAGGAAATTATAGACCAGTTTGTCTGACCTCAGTGGTGGGAAATATGCTGGAGTCTATAATAAAGGATGAAATTACGACACATCTGGATAAAGTAACAGGATAGGACAGAGTCAGCATGGATTTATGAAGGGGAAATCATGCTTGACTAATCTTCTGGAAGTTTTTGAAGATGTAACTCTGAAGATGGACGAGGGAGATACAGTAGATGTAGTGTACCCGGACTTGCAGAAAGCTTTTGAGAAAGTCCCACATAGGAGGTTAGTGAGCAAGATTAGGGCGCGTAGTACAGGGGGCAAAGTACTAACTTGGATTGAAAGTTGGTTGGCTGATAATAAACAAAGAGTAGTGATAAATGGCTCCATTTCGGAATAGCAGGCAGTGACCAGTGGGGTAAGATGGTATTAGTAATAACATTAGCAAATTTGCTGATACTAAGCTGGGTGGCAGGGTGAAATGTGATGAGGATCTTAGGAGATTACAGGAGGACCTGGACAAGTTAGGTGAGTGGTGAGACGCATGGCAAATCAGTTTAATGTGGATAAATGTATGGTTATCCACTTTGGTGGCAAGAACAGGAAGGCAGATTCCTAGCTAAATGGAATCAATTTAGGTAACGGGGCTGTACAGAAAGATCTGGATGTTCTTGTACACCAGTCAATGAAGGCAAGCATGCAGGTACAACAGGTAGTGAAGAAGGCTAATAGCATGTTTGTCTTCATAACATTGAGTATAGAAGCAAAAAGGTTCTTCTGCAGCTGTACAGGGCCCTGGTGAGACCACACCTGGAGTACTGTGTGCAATTCTGATCTCCACATTTGAGGAAAGACATTCTGGCTTTTGAGGGAGCGTAGCGTAGGTTCACGAGGTCAATTCCTGGAATGGCGGGATTACCTCACACTGAAAGACTGGAGCGATTGGGCTTGTGTACTCTTGAGTTTAGAAGACTGAGAGGGAATATGATTGAGACATATAAGATTATTAAATAATTGGCCACTCTGGAGGCAGGAAACATGTTTCCGCTGATGGGTGAGTGCCGAACCAGAGGACACAGCTTAAAAATATGGGGTAGACCATTTAGGACAGAGATGAGGAGAAACCTCTTCACCCAGAGAGTGGTGGCTGTGTGGAATGCTCTGCCTCAGAGGGCAGTAGAGGCCCAGTCTTTGGATTAATTTAAGAAAGAGTTGGATAGAGCTCTCAAGGATTATGGAATCAAAGGTTATTGAGATAAGGCAGGAACAGGATATTGATTAAGGATGATCAGCCATGATCATATTGAATCGTGGTGCAGGCTCGAAGGCCAGAATAGCCTGCATCCGCACCTATTGTCTATTGTTTATTGATGCTAACCCATTAATGTTACCGCACTTGAGCAACAGATCTGATCAAAGCTCCGAGGTCCTGCCTCATTCAGTTTTCAATGGTGATGTATGATTAAACAAATGACTGGAGGAAAGGGATCCACAAACATCCCTATCCTAGATAATGGAACAGACCTTCATATCAGTGTAAAAGGCAAGGATGTAGTATCTGCGCTGCCCTCAGACAGAAGTGTTGAGTCGATGATCCACCTCACTCTCGCCATGATGCCCCCAGAATCACAGATGCCAGACTTTAATCAATCTGATTCGCTGCCTGCGACATGAAGAAACAGCTGAACACAGTAGATACGACAAAGGCAATGTGCCCTGACACCATTCCTGCAATAGGACTGAAGACTTGTGCACAACAAGCTGTGTCCCTGGGGAAGCTGTTTAATTCCAACTCCAACTCTGACATCTCCCTGGCAATGTGGAAAATTGCTCACCTATGTCTGGTCCCCTAAGAGGGGAATAATTACAATCTGACCAATTACCACTCCCTCGGGACAGTCACGATAGTCAAGTTGGTGGGAGTTCTTTTTGACAGAGCTTTCAAGCAGCACAGAAATAACCAACTCAGTGTTCTCTCTGATAGGTCCCCATGGGGCTGTTGTGGAAATGTCATTGGATTACTAATCCAGACCAGGCTAATGGTCTGGCAGCGGGTGGATGTTTAAAATAATTAATAAAATATTAAGATGCAAAATCTGGTGCCAATAATATGATCTTGAAGCCAATATCGATTGTAAACACGAATTTGCTTCCCCAATGGACTTTCAGGAAGTAAATCTCCCGTGTTTTCCTGGTCTGTACTCAACGTGACTCCAGACACACAGATATATGATAAACGTTTCAAAGGTCTCTGAGTCGGCCAAGCAAGATAATCTATTGTTTCAAACTGCTCCGAGGTCGTAAAGGATAAAACCAGACAGAACATCCGGCACCAGCCTCGGTATCGGAAAAGGGAATATTAAACTCAATCCTGACGATCCTGCAGAGACCTCATTCCTAACATCTGAGAGTTTGTGACAACTTTCTCACAGACTACACAGAAACACCAGTAAAGGGGGAGGTTGTATAACACATTGAGCTTCCTCTATTCTAGTTCATGTTCAAACATCTCCTCAATGGACTTATCCCACACTTTGAATATACCCATTAATGTGAGTAACCTTGGAGAGCTGTAAGATAGGAAATGCAGTACTCCCTTTGGTCCATCAAGTTTGCTCCCCAATTCAGCATAATGATGGTTGGCCCTTTATTTCCACACCGTACACCTGCTCTCCCACCATCCCTTTACTGTCTCTAAATCCTTATTTATATGCAGTGTCTTGGCTACCAGGTGTGGGCGAATTCCCCAGGGTCACCAGTGTCTGAGTGCAGACATTTATTCTCATCTCAATGCAGAGTGTCCTGCCTGTATCTAATACTTTAGCCCCTTGTTTTAGACATACCAGCCAGGGGAATTATCATTTCTGCTTCCAATCTGTCTCACCCTGTCAGAGTGTTATATATGTTACTAATATCTTCACTCATTTTCCTAAAGCCCATGGAATAAAGGCTCAGTCGCCCCAAACTCTGCTCCCACAACAATCCTATCATCCCAGAGATTAGTCTGGTGATTCTTACTGCACTCCATCAATGTCAGGTTTGTCCTTTATTCGGTAAGGAGACCAAAACTGCACACAATACTGCGCAATGTTCGAGATGGGGTCCCAACAAGGCCCTGTACAGCTGCAGTAAGAAACCGTTATTCCTGGACTCAAATCCCCCTGAAATGAATGTCAATGCACCAGTTACCTTCCTAACTACTTTCTGTTCCTGCAATATTGCTTTCATTGACTGGTGTACAGGGAGATCCATATCCTTTTCAATGTTACAATTCCCCCCTTGGAGGGTATGTGTACACTGGGCAGCGTAACAATGCCATTCCCAATATTGACCTCTGTGTTGAGAACTCACTGCGCTGCAGGGACCTCGGAGAGCTGCTCAGAAGGAATCAACAAAAAAGAGCATACATCGCTTTGTAGATTAGCATGGTTCAAACATAGGCTGCCAATCTCTTGTTCCCACCAAAGGACACACTGTCACCTCTACCCACCTTGCTCTCCATCTACCGCGTATTTGCCCATTCACTCCACTTGTCTCAGTCACCTTGGACCTTTTTTACAACCTCCTCGCCCACTCACAATCCCACATCCTTTAGTGCTGTCAGCAAGCTGGGATTTGATTCCTGCAACCAAATGTTTAATGTGTTTTTTGAATAGCTGGGGCCCGAGCACCGATCACTGCGATACCTCAGCAACTTTCTTCTGTTAATTTTATTTTTCTGATTTATTTACTTCGTGAATCTGGGTGTCACTGGCTGGGCCAGCATTTATTGCCTGTCCCTAGCTGCTCTTGATCAGGTGGTGATGATCTGCCTTGTTGAATTGCTGCAGTCCACCTGTCCCACAATGCCATTTGGGAGGAAATCCCAGGATTCAGACCCGGTGACAGTGAAGGGACGGTGATATATTTCCAAATCAGGATGGCGAATGGTTTGGAGGGGAATTGGAAGATGGTGGTGTTCCCATACATCTGCTGCCCTTGTCCTTTTGGATATACGTGGTGATGAGTTGGGAAGATGGTGTCTGAGGATCTTTGGTGAATCATTTCAGTGCAGTTTGTAGATAGTAAAACACTGCTGCTGCTGAGCATTGATGGTGGAGTATTGTGGATGAAACGACACTCAAACTGGCTGTTATGTCCTGGATCCTGTATGTTTTAAAGCTTCTTGAGTGTTGTTGGGTCTGCAAACATCCAGAAAAATGGGGAGTTCTCTATCACACTTATGACTTATGCATTGTAGATAATGGACAGGTTTTTGGAAGTCAGGATGTGAGTTACTCTCCGCAGTATTCCTAGCTTCTCACCGGCTCTTGTAGTTACTGTGTTTATGTGGCGAGTCCAGTGAGTTTCTGAGCAATGATTACCCCCCCCCCCCCCCCAGGATTTTGATAATGGGTGATTCAGTGATGGTAGCACCATTGAATGCCAAGGGGCAGTGTTTAGATTCTATGCTAGTGGTGATGGTCACCGTCTGGCATTTGTGTGGAGTCAATATTACTTGCCGCTTGTCAGCCTGGATACTGTCCAAATCTTGTCGTATTTGGACATGGATTACTTCAGTATCTGAGGAGCCACAAATGTTGCTGAACATTGTGCAACCATTGGCGAATATCCCCACTTCTGACATTTTAATAGAGGCAAGCCATTGATGAAGCAGACCTGAAGACGCTTGGGCCTAAGCCACTGCTCGAGGGATTCCTACAGACTTGTCCTGGAACTGAGTTTACTGACCTTCATCAGCTATGACCATCTTCCTACGTGTCGGGTATGATTCTAACCAGCGGGGAGTTTGACCCGGATACCTATTGATTCCAGTTTTGCTAAGGCCACTTGATGCCACACTTGGTTGAAGGCAGATTTTATTTAAAGCCCTGTCACGCTCAAAAAGCCTCTGGAATTCAGCTCTTTTGTCTATGGTTGAGGTAATGAGGTCAGGAGCTGAGTTGCTCTGGTAGAGTCCAAACTGGGCATCATTGACCAGGTTATTGCTGAGCAGGTGCTGCTTGAAAGCACTGACACCTTCCATCATTTTACTGATGATTGAGAGTAGATTGATGGGTAGGTAATTGGCTGGATTGGATTTGTTCTGCTCTTTATGTATAGCAGGCATTTGGGTACTTTTCCACACAATCGGGTAAATGTCGTTGTTGTAACTGTATGGGAACTGCTTGGCTAGGGAAGTGGCAAGTTCTAGACCACAAGTTTTCAGTACTATTTCCAGAATGTAGTCAGGGTATGCACCCTTTGAAGTATCCAGTGTCTACAACCATTTCTAGATATCGCGTGGACTAAATGGAATTGCTGATGACTGGTAACTTAACTACTGAGGACCACTGAGGGAGGCCAAGATGGATCATGCAATCAGCATTTCTTATGAAGATTGTTAAGTATGCATTAACCTTCTCTTTTGCACTGAAGTGCTGGGATATTGTATCCTTAAGGATGGGGATATTTGTTTAATCTGCTCCTCCAATGACTTGTTTAAATGTCCCTACCATTTCTCGACGAGATGTGGAAGAACTGCATATCTTAGATCTGATCCGCTGCTTTTGGGATCACATAGCTCTGTCTCTTACATACTGCTTATGCTGTTTGGCACACTAGTTCTCCTGTCTGGTGGTTTCGTCAGTCCGACACCTCATTTTCAGGAATGCCTGGTGCTGCTCCTGCTTTCCTGCACACTCCATTGAACCAGGGTCGATTCTCTGGCTTGATGGTAATTGTTGCAAGGGGGATATGCCAGGCCATGAGGTTGAGCAAGAGTACAATCCTGCTGCTATTAATGACTCACAACACCTTATGGAAACCCAGGATTGAACTGCTGGATCTGTTTGAAGTCTGTCCTATTTAGTACGGTGATAGTGCCACCCAATATGATGGAGGCTATTCTCAATGTGAAAGTGTGACTTTGTCTCCATAATGACTATGCGATGGTCACTCTTCCACATACTATCATGGAGAGATACTTCTGCAACTGGCAGATTAGGACGAATGAGATCAAATATGTTTCTTGTTAGTTCCTTCACCAACTGCGGCAGACCCAGCCTAGCAATTATGATCTTTAGATTGCGACCAGTTCGATCAGTAATGCTACAGCTGAGCCACACTTGGTGGTGGACATTGAAATTTGTGTCCTTGCCACGCTCAGGGCTTCCTCCAAGTGTTGTGAAGCATGGAGGAGTACTGATTCATCAGTTAAGAGAGGCTGGTACATGGTAATCAGCAGGAGGGTTTTTTTTCCCATGGATAAACTGACACCATAAGACTTCATGGGATACGGAGTCACTGTTGAGGACTCCCAGAGCAATTCCCTTCCAATTGTATCCCACTGCACCGTCACTTCTGCTGTGTCTATTACTAATTCTAATAACTATTAATAATAACTAATTCAAAGTTTGTGAGAAGATTTGTAGCTCGGGTGCTCTTTGTTGTGGTTCTGTTCGCCGATATGGGAATTTATGTTGCAGACGTTTCATCCCATGTCTAGGTGACATCCTCAGTGCTTGGGAGCCTCATGTGAAGCGCTTCTGTGATGTTTCCTCGGCATTTATAGTGATTTGTAACTGCCGCTTCCGGTTGTCAGTTCCAGCTGTCCACTACACTGGCCGGGTCCAGTCAATGCGCTTATTGATTGAATCTGTGGATGAGTGCTATGCCTCTAGGAATTCCCTGGCTCTTCTCTGTCTGTTCTGCTGGTGAGACAGGAGATATTCGGGGAAGGTGATGGGGTGTCTGGGATATAGTCATACTCACAGAATCATATCTTACAGACAATGCCAGGTTGTTGATTGACAAGCCTATTTGTTTCTATTTACTGTTTCCTGCCAGCTGTCTCATTCTAGAAACATGGTCATATATTCGCCCCAATTTACTCAGATTCTATTTTGCAAACTACCTTTAGCAAAACTTTCCTGAAAATCCAAATGATTATCTCCCAGACCGTTTCTCAAACATAATCCCCATTTCATAAATCCGTGTTACTGTTGTCTGTGACCATTACTTTCAGTCCCAATAATTTCTCCTAAATCTTTTATTTACTATGTTCTATGTTCCATGTACTAGTACCTTTTTCCACACCCGACTTGCTTTTCCTCGTATTGTTACAAAGTTCTGTGAAGACAGAACTGAAGTAGCTGTTTCATAGTTCTGCCACTTCCCTGTTCCCTATTGCCCATTCTCTGGGTTCAGATTGTAAGGAAGCTGCACTTGTTTTCTCATACTTCTCGCATTGACATGATTTGTCGAGCTATTAGAGTTCACTCTTATAACGTTTGTGAATATACTCTTCAAAAACCCATCAATTCCTGCCTTTTGCTACTCAATAATTGACCTTCCACACTATATATTCACAGGAGTATAGACCAACAGAAATACAGGACGATCTATATTAGTCCCACTTTCCAACACCAGGCCCATAGCAGGGAATGTTATGACACTTCCAAGTGCTCGTCCAAGTACGTTTTGATGGTCGTGAGGTTACCTGTGATAACCCCGCTCTCAAGAAGTGCATTCCAGACCGCAACAGCCTCTGGGCGAAGAACAATCCTCAAATTCTCTCTAATCCTCAAACCCATCACTTTAAAAGTGTGCTTGCTTGTTCTCAACTCTCTGACTAAAAGGAACAGCTGCTGTCTATCCACCCTTGTCCATGCTTCTCATAATCTTTGCCTTCTGAAACACATCCCCCTCAGCCTTCTCTACTCCAATGTAAACAACCCGAGCTTACCCAGCCTCTCTCCATAGCTGATATCCTCCATCCCAGGGAACATCTTAGTGAATCTCCTCTGCATACTATCCAGTACAACCATACCCTTCCTTCAAAGTGGCTTCCAGAGCTACATATAGTAATCCATCTTGGCCAAACCAATGCTCTGTATAGTTCTTATAATCTACACCCCGATTGATTAACACTACACCCAAGGCCCAGTTCTTATCCAGTCTATCACCCTGCTCAGTCCCATTCAGTGATGTGTGGAGAAGAACAATCTGAGCTTCCCAATGTGCTGTCATTCAGTGAATACTCCCGTCCGGTTCTTTCTTCCAGAGTGCATCACCTCATATTTATCAGGGTTACGTTCCATCTGCCATTGATCTGACTATCTGAACATTCCATCTGTATCTTTCTGGAACATAAGACCTTTCTCCTCACTGCCAACCAACCAGGCAAGCACAAACTTACTTATCACAACCCCCACCCCTTTCACTCACCCCTTCGTTCACATCTGCACCATTTATGAGTGCCACAAATAATAAGGGACACAGCACTGATCCCTGTGGTACAACCAGGGGACACTGGTCTCCAGTCACAAAAACAGCCTTATCCCACCACCCTCTGTCTCCTGACACTCAGAAACTTTTCGTTGTAACTTGTAACGTTAGCCTTGATTCCATGAGATTTTACTTTATTTTAAAGTTTCCCATATGGGACTTTGTCAAAGGCTTTGCTGCAAAATAAATAAGCGACCTCCTCAAACTAATTCAATCAAATTCATTAGATGTGACTTCGTTCTGATAAAATCATGATGATTATCTCTGATCAGACCTTGCTACTCTGATTGGAGTTCAATTTGATCTTTCTGTGTTTTCTCCAGTAGTTTCCTTCACAGTGATCTAATACTCGTTCGTCTACAGTTCCCTGGTCTATCTCTACCACTCATATTGTGAAGTTAAAAATCACACAACACCAGATTATAGTCCAACAGATTTAACTGGAAGCACACGAGCTTTCATCAGGTGGTTGTGGAGGGCACAATTGTAAGGCACAGAATTTATACCAAAAATTTACAGTGTGATGTAACTGAAATTATACATTGAAAATTACCTTGATTGTCTATTGAGTCTTTCATCTGTTCGAATACCATGATAATTTCACTTCTTTCGTGTGTAAATCAAAAAAAAACTTTTTTAAAAAAGTTGATTTCTCAGGTTAAACGTAACAATTGGTGTTAGCTAACAATATTTCAAAGTGTTAGCACCCTGTGTTCTCTGTCTATGACATGATGTTTAGATTGATTCTAACCTAAAAAGTGAGATAACAGTTTTACATTAATTCATGCAATTTTTGAGCAAAGTGCAATGTAACTCTGCAAGTACAAATTCACCCCACAAAATATATGTGTGCGTGTGGATCTTTGTGTCTGTCTGTTTGCGTGTTTGCCTGGATTGGAGGTTGTGAGTGTGTGAGAGAGTGTACTTGTGTGTAGTGAGTGTAGAGTGCCTTAAGTCTGTGAGGGGTGTAGGTGTGAGTGTGGGAGTGTGTGTGTGTGTCTGGGCTGGGGGTTGTGTGTGTCTGTGAGAGAGAGGGTATATGTGTGTGCATAAGTGTAGAGTGGCCTATGTCTCTGAGAGGATGCATGAGTGAGTGTGGGAGTGTGTGCGTCTGTAAGAGTGTGTGTGTGTGTGTGTGTGTGTGTGTGTGTTTCGTGTGTATAGGAGTGCAGATGTGTGTGAAATGTGTCTGTGTGTGTGTATAGTGCAATGGTCGTCACCTGTAGTGTGACATGAACCTCGGGTGCCGGTTGAGGCCCTCGCTATGGGTATGGAACTTAGCTATCAGCTTCTGCTCGGCCACCTTTTGCTGTTGTCTGTCCCGAAGTTTGCCTTGGAGGATGGTCACCTGAAGGTCCGAAGTCAAATGTCCTGGACCACTGAAGTGTTCCACAACTGGGAGGCAACACTCCTGTCTGTTGATTGTTGTGCAGTGCCCATTCATCAGTTGCCGTAGCCTTTTCTCGGTTTCCCCAATGTACCATGCCTTCGGGCATTCTTGCCTGCAACGTATATAAGATAGACAACGTTGGCTGAGTCACATAAGAACCTGCCACGTACATAGTGGGAGGTGTCCCCACGTGTAATGGTGGTATCCATGTCCGCTCTCTGTTACATCTTGCAGCGCCTACCGTGACAGGGTTGTATGGAGTTGTCCTGAGAGCTGGGCAACGTGCAATGAACAATGATCTGTTTGAGGTTTGGCAGTTGTTTAAAGGAGAGCAATGGAGGTGTGGGGAGGTCTTGGCGAGGTGCTCATCCTCATTGATAATGTGTTGAAGGTCACGAAGTACATGGTGCAGTTTTTCAGTTCCTTTGAAGTACTGAACAACGAAGGGTACCTTGTCGGTTTCAGCACGTGTCTATCTCCTAAGGAAGTCATCACGGTACCTTGGGTATCCTTCGTTGTTCAGTATTTCCCAGGAGCTGAAAAATTACGCCATGTTCTTTGTGACCTGCAATAAATTATCAATGAGAATGAGCACCTCGCCAAGACCTTCCCCCACACTTCCACTGCTTGCCTTGAAACAACCGCCAAACCTCCAACAGATCATTGTTCATAGGAAGCTGTCCAGCTCTCAGGACAACTCCATACAACCCTGTCATGGTAGGCGCTGCAAGACGTGTCAGAGTGTGGACATGGTTATCACCATCACATGTGAGGACACCTTCCACTATGTACGTGGCAGGTATGACTCAGCCAACATTGTCTAGCTTATACGTGGCAGGCAAGGACGCCCGGAGGTATGGTACATTGGGGAAACCGAGCAAAGGCTACGGCAACAGATGAATGGGCACCGCACAACAATCAACAGACAGAAGTGTTGCCTCCCAGTTGGAGACACTTCTGCGGTACAGGACATTCGACCTCGGAGCTTCGGGTGACCATCCTCCAACAGCGAAAAGTGGCCAAGCAGGGGCTGATAGCTAAGTTTGATACCCATAGGGAGGGTCTCAACCGGGACCTTGGTTCCGGTTGAAATCAGGAGGGCGAAAAGGGGGTATGACATAGTCTTTGCTGAGAAAATTAGGGTGAATCCAAAGATGTGCTTTCAGTATAGTAAAGAAAAAGAACGACTACAGAGAAAATAGGACGCCTTACAATGCAAAGTCAGCATGCGTGTGTAAAACCACAACAGACGGGTGAGGTCCTCAATTTCCCCTCTGTGTTTACCATGAAGAAAGACATGAAGATCTGTGACATTTGGCGGGGGGGGGGGGGTTAGTAGTCATATCTTGGTACAGTCCATATCACAGTAGAGGTGCTGTTGGACATATTAGAATGCATTAAGTCAGATAAATCGCTTGGTTCTAACCAGATATACCCAAGAGCACTGCAAGAGGCGAGAGAAGACAATTCAGGGGCCAAGGTCTCGGAAGACTGGGCAGTAGTAAATGTTGTGCCCTTATTCAAGAAGGGCTGCAAAGAAAAGCCTGGGAAACATAGACCAGTAAACTTCACATCTGTTTTCAGTAAACCACTTTAGAAGGTTCTGAGTGATAAGATGTGCATGCATTTGGAAAGACAGAGTTTGACTTGGAACAGTCAGCATGGCTTTGTGCATGGCAGATCACGCCTTACAAATTTTGTTCGAGTTTTTTGAGGAAGTGACCAGGAAGGTTGACGAGGGCAGGGTGGTGGACATAGTCTCTATGGATTTCAGTAAAGCTTTTGATAAGGTTCCAGATGATAGGCCACTGGAGAAGGTTAGATCGCATGGACTCCAAGGTAATCTGGCAAATTGGTGACACAATTGGCTTGGCGTTAGGAAGCAAATGACTATGGTAGAGGTATGTTTGTCGGACTGGAGTCCTGTGACAATTGGAGTGCCACAGGGGTCGGTGCTGGGCCCATTGCTGTTTGTTATCTATATCAATGATTTGGACGAGAGTGCACAACGCAAGGTTAGTAAATTTGCAGATGGCACTAAAATAGGAGGGATCCAATGAGGAACATTATCAGAACTTGCAGCAGTACCTTGATCGGCAGCGGAAGTGGGCTGAGAAATAGCATATGGAGTTTAATATAGATAAGGGTGACGTCTTGCATTTTGGAAGAGTTTAATGATGAATGAGGGGGCCTTAAGGAGTGTAGTGGAACAAAGGACATTAGAGATCAGGTGCAACATCAAATCCGAAATAACCTGCTCTCTAGTTTGCTTCACAACATACTCTTCAACCCACCTCATACACACTTACAGAACTTATTTTTCTCAGCTTCAGAAGTCAATTAGTTAACGCAGTTTAGATGCAATTTGAGACCATTCAATATGACTGGGATATCCACAATACTTGCCTATCTAATTTCCAGAGCATATGATGCTCAGATTTTCTGCTACCATTTTGGTTTCGATATATAACACAGCAATATTTGCTTCTCCTTGCTATCTGTAAACTCTACCTAAACTGATTCTCTGGAACCTGAGGGACATGTCTCTGTCGTTATTAATGGCACACCTGGACAAGACATTCAGCGAGGTTCACCTCGACGCTGAGATGATCTGCAAAAATGTCCCACAATACTGGAGAAGCAACAGTATCCTCCTCGCTCTGTTAGGATAAGAGTTACCGTATACTCTCTGCTCCCTCACACTCATTCTATAACTTTTATAGCACCTAACCCCGAACAAGGTTCACGCTCTGTCTCCAAATAAGGCTCAGGCACTCCCACTCTCACTATTGAATTCAGCAACTAATAATGCTATATGGATTCAAAACTGTCGACTGACTCATTCCAGATACCTCACAACTCCCCCCACCTACACCTGCACAAACAGTAGGGTCGGTCACCCATCTCCACTCTCCCTCCATCCCTTTCTCCCATTCCAGGAGAAACAGCCTGGAATAGGATAAAAAAGGCCAAGCCGGGTAATGGAGTGCCGATATCCGCTCCCTCACTGCTCTGGCGAGGACTCTTAAAGAGCTTGAGAGGACCAGGACGTCTAGTATGGAGCATTTGAAACATACACGTTCTACTGACCAGTTAAGTAGCAATGTTCAGTGAAAGACAATTCTTAGTTTAAACCCACTGGCAGTTCCAACAACAGTCCTTTCACTTAAAAATCCCCCACAGATACCTCACTGCACAGACGCGCAGACACAGAAATACAGAGATGAACACACAAAATACTTACAAGGAGATAGGTAAACATACACGTATAAACACACAAATACATATGCAGTCACATATAAATCGGCGTAACTACAGATAGAAACACACACTGAAACACAGACAGACAGATGTAGACACACAAACACACAGACAAGAAGCACATGGACGCACACGCACACACACAAGCACATACACATACAGGCGCACGCACAAGCACTTACTCACATACAGATACACAGAGGCACAGACACTAGTGTCATTAAGACACAAATCGATATGTTCTGATTTGGAAGGGGATCAAAAATTCGAGGGAGAAGGCAGAAGAATGAGGCCGAGGTACATATAAGAAATTATTGAACGGAATTTCTGACTCGATAGGCTGAATGGCCTCAATCTGCTAATTTCCGTAATGCTCCTGCGGTACCATGCTGTCAGGTATTCTCTTCCTGAGACACCAGCAGAGGCTGGGTGCGATACATATTTGCTTGAAAAGGGTCAGTGGATGTATGGGATAGGTCTGGAGTCCGGAATGGATTACGTTCCTAAATATTCCTAATTATTCTGTCCTTATGTCTGAAAAGAGGTGGTGATTTGATGCTCAGTTAACACAGTTTTAAAATAACAGTCCCACAATGAAATAAGGACGTCCCTTTCCCTTTAGTGTTGAGCTACTGTGGTGTCCTCATCCTCAGGGATGAGGGAAGACTCATTTATTGTAGATATTCCAGGCTGAGCTCGACTGATCTTTACTGAACAGAAGGGTCAGTGTTTATTGGGGACAGACAGGAAATGGATGGTCAGACACACTCGGATCAGCCGTGAACATTCTGAATGATGCAGCCGAATGGGCAACTTCTGCCCCTACTCCATGTGCTGTTCCCTTAATCCACTCCTCGATGCTGTTTCCAAAGACATACTGCTGTCCCTACCCCATGTGTTGTTCCCTCAATCCACCCTCGAGGCTGTTACAGGGTTGGGGACCACTCCATTCAGTCAGACAGGATAGCTACAATGACACAGGAGGAGACGATTCTGCCTCTCTAAAGAATTACACAGAAATATAGAATGAAGTAATTCACCTCGTTCAGTACACTACACACTCCAGGAGGAGGCCATTCAACCCACCTGAGCCGCTACACAGGAACCGTGAAGCTGTCACTAACAGGAAATAGAAAGTAGAGATAAATGTTTATTTTCAGCAAAGCTGTAACTGATGGAGTGCCTCAGAGATCACTGTGGGTCATCAATGATCAACAATCTCTATTAAAGATCTGGAGGAAGGGAAGGGAATGACTTGGATCTCAATTAGCTCATACACCAAGATGGTCATTCAATGTGTCATCAAATGGAGGTAGTGAGTCTGCAATGTGTTACAGACTGGGAAGGTTAGTGAGCAAACCCTCAGCAGAAACAACATTAGGTAAGTTGTCTATTTTGGCATGAAGGTTGAAACAATGGTAAACAATTTAAATGGAGAGGGATTGCCGAACTCTGTGATACAGGAGGTTTCCATGTTCATGCGACATGAATCATATGAAGTCAGATGCAGCAAGTGATATGGAAGGTAAGTGGAATGATGCAGTTATTTGGCAAAACGTATCACGTTTAATTGCAGGAATGGTTTACTGCATCTGTACAGGGCATTGCTGAGACCACACCAGATGTACTGTGTGTAGGATTGATCCCCTAAACTAAAATAAAAAGATATAATTATTTTCGAAAATTTTCAAAGAGGTTTCCCTTTACTCATTCCTGGAATGCTGGCCTTTTGTTATGGGGGATCATCAGTTTTGATCTTAGGTGAGAAATAGTATTGAACCATCCATGACTTTCTGGAAAGTGTATCAGCTGGATGCATATTATCTCCTGTCAGGGAGACTAAAGCTAGAGAATAAACTTTAAGAAAAAGATGCATTGATATTAACACACATACTATGAAGACACTACCAATATTTACAAATTACAGAGACATATGTAAGCATGTCTTCAAATTATAAAGTGAGGACGTTTTTGCAATTGGAAGGAATTGTGTACAACAAGAGCAATGACGCACCTGTACATAATCCATCATCAGGTTTTCCAGAGAATGTTCCAGGAGATCGCACATGGTCCAGTTTGGTGTTCAGTGACAAAATTGTATGTTCCAACACAGAGAGGGAGAAAAATGCTCCCTGCCTGAGAGGCAGCAGCCGATTGAACCCTCTCTCTTACTTTGTTCCACCACATACCTAAGTGGGAGACCATAAAATCCTAGCGTCATCTTTACCACTTGTGAAGGGTTCCTGGTGAGGATTCATTGGAATCTCTCCACGGCATGAAAAGAACCGAATTCAGCCAAATCCCACTGTTCCAGAAAGAAATCCCACTACCAGTAGCTTGTGTGACCAGAATAACGTCAAAAGCAGAATAACATTTTGGGGCAATCTATCATTTTATCATTTGTTATGAGTTCAAATTTCTGTGTCTCACATTTTTCTAGAAAATGGCGGAGTCTGAGACCTAAATCATTGGCCACCTCACTAAACTGATTGCATTTAAGATAGGTGTAAGCAGTGGAGGAGTGGGACCGGAAAACGACATAGTGACCCTCCAACATTTGTTGGAACACAAATGAGAAATTCTCAAAGGGCTGTTCAAGTGGAAATTCCCTTCCCCAGAGGACTGTGGTGCCTGGATGTTTGCATTTACTCAAAGTTGTTTTTGGTATATAGTAAAATGTTATACAGACAGAAACGTGCTGCTTCGAGCAAAAACACATGAAGCGGTGACAAAGTATTTAATAGCCCACTCCTGCTGCTCAGTCCTGTGTTGCTATGTTCTACTCAACCCCTCACAGCTCCTGCAAGGAACAGATGGAGGCCACTTGCCCCAAATACCTGGTCAACAGTAACACAGGATCTCATTCAGTCCCTCAAGACTGTCACACAGGGTTTGGTGTCGGTTGGAAATGTTAATTGTTTCGACAGACGCCTCTGGTCTCTATACAGAGTATTTCCTCTCTGCAACTTGTGGTTAATTTGTTGGTGATATCATAGACCCAGATTCACCGTGAATACAGTCCCCATACCTCAACTAGAGATGACTCACAAAATACTTTACTCTCACTGATTGCAACGTTCAATAAAAGAACATTCAGAAAAATTACAGCCATTAACTTTGCAATTACTGAATATGAGGTCAAAAGGAACAGGATCAGGTAATTCAGATGATCAATCCATTGCCTGAACCTTTCTCTCTCTCTCTCTCTCTGTCTCTCTCTCTCTATCTCTCTCCACCGCCCCCCCCCCCCCCGCCTCACCTCTCTTTATCTCTCTGTCTCAGTTGAAATAGGGAGTGGGGTTGGTTGGGTGGAACGTTCTCAGAGACTCTTAAACTATCGAGAATCATGTAATCTTGGTGAAAAAAAGCCATGGAACTTATCACTGTATCATTGTCTGTTTAGAACATCATGAGTGATCGTCCATCCCCCTAACGCAAGCACTTCTTATTCTATCGCTAACCTTCACTCACTGTTCATGGAGCCATCGTCCCAGGGATTAGTCTGGTGAAACTTGAGAGAAGGCGTATCCACAGTACCCCAAATACTGTCTCAACAACACTCTCTGGGATTGTCAAAACATCTTTTCTCTCACTTATACATCACCATTTCTTTCCTGTGCCACAAAAAAGCCATTCCTTCTCTATGCACTCCGACTGACATGGAATTTATAAGTCCCTTACATCTGTACTTTAGCATCAATAAAGCCCGCACCAGAGATACCTATGGAGATGTGCATCACTCTCAGGGAGAATTTCAATGAGATTGAATGCACCTAAAATAGGGGATGATCACGTACCTGAATGGAAATGAGATGTAGCCATACAGAAAACGGGCAGAGAAACGGAGCTAACTTTAACTTTATTCTTCTCTCACAGGATGTATGAAGCCATGGCCAGGGCAGCATGTTATGCAGATCTTGCACTGAGTGGCTGGTTCAGCTGTTCCACAGTACCGTAAAGAGTAAAACACATTGCTGTGGGTTTGTAGTGCTACAGGATAAATCTTGCTGTTTAATTAAAACCAGCAATGGAGAAAATATTTATCCCATGCAGTACTCTGTGATAATTCTAGATGCAAATCTATTTAAAGTAAAAATTAACAACTTTATTCCTTAAAGTATAACAGAGAATAATAAACGAACAACTATTTAGAATTTCTTCCTCTAATCTGTCTTTGACCTTTCCCCTCCACAATACTAGGCCGATAAGACTCCTAATCAAGATTTACAACACAAAATTTCTTATCTCAAAACCAGGAAGCTTTCGAATCTTCTCCATATTCCTGTCTTCTTTTCTTCTTCGGAACTCTGCTTCACTAGTTACTAATCAATAAAAGTACCCGTAGGAGACATATTTTCAGGCTGTCTTTGCATGATGGTAGCTTGGCAGTTCTCCTCTCAACTGTTCAATTTTCCATGGTCTTGTACCGCCAAACTATTTGATTGTATCATTGGCTGTTAAGATTGTCAATATAATAAATTAAAACTTGGTTGGAGGTTGGCATTTTGGGGTATCATTTAAAATGTTTTGCTGAATTTGTTTCAACACAATGAGCTAATCGGGTTCTTCAACCAAATGTTACATTATATCTATTTTTCAGAACTCTTGGTGCTGTCAGGTAGTTATTGTTGGTTTTTAATTCTCTCAAAGGTACAGTGACACCCATGTGTTCATTACAGCAGTCACACGGAAACCTGACGAGGTAAGCATGACACATTGACTTCCCTAAAGGACTTGAGGCAACAGATTGGTTTTTATAACACATGATAAAGGTCGCTTTTAAACTCCCTAATTTCCTTCATGAGATATTAACAGACCATTATTCTGTGGCTCTAGATTATGAGTCAATGGGTTGACCACCATAAACTGTCTTAGCTTATGTGCAGAGAACAAGTAAAACATTCTCAATAGCAATTATTTAGTGACGGACATGTAATTACAAGGAACGTGAAACTGTTGCATCCAGATTGAACAAAGGCACAAATGGTTTATTCAGATATTGCACTGAGACTGAGGACGAGACTGGGATATCACGATGGTGGTATTGGGCAGGATTGGTGAGTAGCGATGACATGGAGATGTAAATCTGTGAAGGACAAAATGGAGTATGGAGTTTGAGAAGAGTCTGGTTCCTCCTCGCATATCAGTGAGTAATTTATAAATAATAGTTTGTTTGGAACTGAAGATATTGACTTGCATTTTCCAAAATGTACATATCATGAGCCGAAATTCAGTTCAACCCGGTTTCGTAGACAAATATGATGACTTACTAGGAACACCAACGATCGCGGGGATGGGATAGTAACCGCCTTGAATAATCGAAAGGATATCCTGGATCCGATATGCTAACGATATCCAAGGCTGAGAAAGCCAGTAAAGACCCAAGGATAAACTCCTGTCCATTGTTGGAACATTCCAGTCTAATATTCTCAGATTCTGATCCATTGTTGGAACTTTCCAATCCATGTTCGTCAGATTATGAACCATTATTGTAACGTTCCTGTCTTATGTTCTCAGATTCTGATCTCTCCTCCCTCTCTGTCTCGAGCTGCTGATCCCCGTTAGTGCTTCAGTGATGCTCCTACTCACACTATGGGATAGCACAATGAACAGTTATCTTTCAACGATGGAAACTTTCCACTGGGATAATTAGGATTCACGGAGATTTACATTAACCACTGTCACTGAACAAATTGTTCCATTTAACCCCTTCGAGTTCAATATTGATTTTATTCAAATTCAAAAGAACGTTAAAATTGACTTATTTAGCTTGGGATATGTGCGGGTGGCTGAGGAAAGGAATATTGGAGATGGTAGATTGATTGCGTGTAATCATTCGATCTGCCTTGGATATGGGAGTAATGTCAAAGGATAATCAGAACATAAACAAGTTTCTCCGTTTATAAATGGAAACATACCGTCTGTAACTACTGACCAGTGATTATAATGTCAGTAAAATATGGAGAGAACATTTCCAGTCCGTAATCTGACAGGCAAATGTGCCTATGACAACATGAGTTATAACAGACAAATGTCATGGATATGTTAACAGAGAATATCATGTGACACACAATTGAGATGATTAGTCGAGGATCGGAGAAGGCAGGCGAGGGTCATGCAGTTAATGTTGTCGATGTCAATCAACTGTGATTAAGTACCATGCACTGGTTTTCAATTGCAGTGTAATTATGATATTGGGGACATGGCTGCAGAGACTGGAGGGAGGGAATATGATATTTCCTAGTCATCAGTACTGGGATGTTACTCTTTATAAATCATAAGAAAATCAAATTCCAGGATACATCTCCAATGAGGAATGAGGAGAGCCAATATTAACCATATGACCAGAAGACTTTGAAGCAGAAATGTGGCTATTCAGCCCATTGAGCCTGCACCACCATTCAGTCTTGGCTGTTAAGCTTCTCAACCCCATTCTTCCACTTTCTATCTGTAACCCTTCAACCCCTTTACAAGCAAGAACCTATCTGTCTTACTCTTAAATGTATTCAATTTCCTGGCCTCGATAGCCTTCTGTAGCAGTGAATTCCCGAGATTCACCACTCTCTGGCTGAAGAGGTTCATCTTTATCTGTGTTTGAAAAGGTCTTCTCTTTACTCTGTCCCCTTGGGGTCCTAGTCTCCCCTCCATTGGAAATATCTCCCCAAAATCCACACTCTCCAGGTCATTCAATATTCTGTAAGTTTCAATTAGACCTCCTAACATCCTTCTGAACTCTATCCAATATAGACTCATAGCCCTCAGATGTTTTTCATATGTTCAGCTTTTCATTTCTGGGACCACTTTCGTGAAAATTATAGGAAAATGCTCCAGGGACAATACATCCTTCCTGAGATATGGGACCCAAAACTGTGCACAATAATCCAACTGTAACCTGACCAAAACCTTATAGAGCCTCAGAAATATATCCCTGCATTTATATTCAAGCCTTCTTGAAATAAATGGAATCATTTGATTTGCCTTTCAACTGCTGACAACCTGCAGGTTTGCCTTTCAAGATCCTTGGACTAAGAACGCCTCCCCCACCCCCAGTCTTCTGAACTTACTCGCTATTTAGAAAATAGTCCATGCCATTATTTTCCCTGGCAAACTGCATGACCTCACACCTGCCCACGTTATACTCCACCTGCCACTTCTTTGCTCACTTCCCTAACATGTGAAAATCCTTCAGCAGGAGAAAGTGAGGATCGCAGATGCTGGAGATCAGAGTCTAAAAGTGTGGTGCTAGAAAAGTACAGCCAGTCAGGCAGACTCTGAAGAATAGGATATTCAACGTTTCTGTCATAAAGCCTTTATCAGGAATGAAGTGGGTGGGTGGAAAGGGGTTGAGAGATGAATGGGAGGGGGTGGGAGGAAGGTAGCTTGGAAGGTGATGGCTAAATGGAGGTGAAAGGTGAGAGTGGAAGGTAGAGTGGATAGATGGGAAGGAAGATAGACAGGTAGGACATTTCAACAGGCTGTGCTCAATTGGAGGGTTAGATCTGGGATAAGTTAGAGGGAGGGGAGATGAGGAAACTGGTGAAATTGCGCTTGATACCGTGTGATTGAAGAGTCCCATGGTGGAAGACGATGCACTCTTCCTCCAGACGTCTGGTGGCTAGAATGTGGCAGTGGAGGAGGCCAAGAACTTGCATGTCCTTGAAGGAGTGGTAGGGGGAGGCGAAGTAGTCAGCCACAGGGAAGTGGGATTGTTGGGTGTGTGACGGAGAGTGTTCCCTGAACCATTTTGCAAGTTGATGTCCTGTCTTCCCAGTGGAGAGGAGACTAGGAGCAATGGACAGAGTACATTAGGTGTTTGGATGCACAGGATATTCTCTGCCTGATGTGGAAGGATCCTTTGGGGCCTTGAATAGAGGTGAGGAGGATGTTGTTGGCACAGATATCATACCTCTTGCAATGGCAACGGAAGGTGTTGGGAGTGAAAAGTGGTTTTTTGGGGGTGGGTGGGGCGGGGGTGGGGGGTGGTGTGGGGTGGGGGGTCGCTTGAAGCGAACGAGGGAGTCATGAAAGGAATGGTCTCTGCAGAATGCTGGTGGGGAGAGAAGTATATCTCTGGTGGTGTGGTCTGACTGATGGTGGCAGAAATGGCAGAGGATGATGCGTAGTATCCTGAGGTTGGGGTGGTCTGGAAGGCGAGCATCATAGGGGTGCTAGATGGTGCTACTGCACCGTCCTGCAGCCGAACCACCTCTTCGATGCTACCTATCCCTCTATTCCATCTTTGCACTGTTTGAAAACTTAGCCAGAATGCACTCAGTTCCTTCATGTAGACCATTATTGCACAAACTGAATTTTGTGGTCCCAACAATGAGTCTTGAGGAATACAACTTGTCACTGGATGCCCATCCTGAGAAGGACACTTTTATCCCCACTCTCTGCTTTCTGTGAGATAGCCATGCATCTATCCAAGCTCGCACCTTGCCTGGAACACCAGGGGCCCTAATCTTTCTCAATAGCCTCCTGCCTGGCACCTTATCAAAGAATTTTAGAGAAGCAGCTGGATAACATCTACTGGTTCTCCTTGGTCAAACCTGCTCTTTACTCCCTCAAAGTATTCCAGTATGTTTGTCAGGCATGACCTCCCATTGATGAAACAATGCTGACTTTGTACTATTTTACTAAATACTTCCAAGTATTCAGAAATCCCATCCTCCACGGTGGATTCCAGGATGTTACCCACAACCAAGGTTAGGCTAATCAGTCTGTAATTTTCCATCTTCTGCCTAACTCCCTTATTAAATGGACTGTCACGTTAGCAATTTTCAAGCCTTTCCTGATTTTAGTCATTCCTGAAAGATTACCACTTTCACTTTCACTACCTCTTCAGCTATCTCTCGTACAATGCTGGGGTGTAGTCCATATGGATCAGGTAATTTATCCAAATTCAGGCCATTCAGTTTTCTAACATGTTCTTCTTGGTGATGACTACCATACTCAGCTCTGCCCTCTCACTCTCTTCAATTTTTGGGAAATCACTCGTGTCTTCCACCATGAAAATTGATGCAAAGTTCCTTATTCATTTCTTTCTTTTCCACTACTGTCTCTCCACCATCATTTTCCAGTGGTCCATATTCACTTTTGCCTCTGTTTTGCACTTTATCGATCTGAATAACCTCTTACAGTCTCCTTTCTATTACTAGTTAGCTTACGTCCATATCTAATCTTCTCTGTCCTTTTTTTTGCCCCCGTTAGTCTTTATAAGTTTCCCATTTCTCTACTTTCCCACTGCCCCTCACCACATTATACGCTTGTTCTTTTGCTTGTATGCAATCCCTGACTTCCCTTGTCAGCCCTGGCTGTCTCATCCTCCCTGTACCATACCTCTATTCCTCGGCAAGGATTTCTGCTGTGACTCCTGAATAAATCTTGGAATCTGCTGTGGTTGCTCTTCCCCTGTCTTTCATGCTTGACCCCTCTCCCAGTCAATTCCACCCAGTTTCTCCCTAATGCCTCTGTAGTTGCATTTATTCAGCTGAAATGCTGTGACCTCTGATTCTATCTTCTGTCTCAAATTGCAGAATCAATTCAAACATGTTCTGATATTTGCTTCCGAATTTTACATTCATCCTAATCTACCTTACGAATCCTGCGCCATTAAATCCAGTATCGTTTCTTCCCAAGTGGGCTCCACCAGAAGTTGCTCCACAAAGCCATCTCATAAATATTCCTAAAATCCCTTTTCTTATGAACGACTACTAATCTGATGTTCCCAGTTCCTCTGCATACTGAAATCACCCATGATTACTGTACGTTGACATTCCTACGCATCGTTTCTATCTCCTGGTATATTTAAATTTTTAATGTGAATTACCAAACCATGGAAGTGGTGTGAAAACTTTATCAATCATTATTTGACCCACAGCTGAAATCCTGATTTCCCCTCTGCCAGTGATTCCCTTCACTGAGATTCCACCCTGCCTCTCACGCAGTGTCTAGAGGGGCTACAAGCTCCTGTTGGCCCAGACAATCTAAATTAATCCACCTTCTTCCTGCAACCAATCTTTTGATCTATTGGATTGTGTTTAGCAGTCAGCAACACAGCTCTGGGATGTTATTGGCGATAAATGATCTGGGATGACACCCCTTGCTGTCTCTCACTCTGTCGCTCCTTTTTGCACTCTGTTTATCTCACTTCACTGTTTTTCTCTCTGTTTATTTCTCTCCCTCTCAGTCTAGCACCGATCATTCCCTCTATTTTCAAGTTGTCAAGTTGGAGAGCTCATGGACGCATATTGGACTGAATGGCCTCCAACTGTGTTGTATTAATTCTGAAGTTCTCTGACCCACAGTAACACATTTTGTTGCCTGGAGAGACAAGCTGGTCCGGTGAAGGACACAGTGGACAATTAACCATTATCTTTTCCTATTTTTTGACATGCAGCAACGTCGAAATATCTGTTCAAACAAACAAATTCAACATAGTAAAATCAGCACACTTCAGACTGCCAGGCCATTGTGTTCAGTACCCTCTTTCTTTTTGTTGGTCTTAGCTGTACTGGGATCAGACTCCAACTCCCCCTCAGTCACTGTACCTGTGGACCAACTGCTGTGGTTGCACACACCCCTCCCCCACGGCCGCCACACACTCGTTTAAACCCTCGTAAAGGACAATAGCAAACCTGCATGCCAGGAGGTTGCTGCCAGTTCAAAGCCATCCTGTCTATCTTGTTTATATCCTACCAACCCGGGAATACCAATAATCCACATATCGTAAATTTCTGCCAGTTCAGGTTCATACCATCCTTTTTGTGTAATACTACCAACTCGGGAATCCCAAAGATCCACATATTCGAAGCGCTGCCTCCCCCACCAGCTCTTTGATCGTGTATTTAACTGTACTACCTTACGATTCCTAACCTCACCCGCACGTGACATATTCTAATGTCTCCAAAATTGAAATATCTTTTCAGCACAACTCCAGCAAGGCCTTTTCTTTAAACTGGATAGACGTGATAACAAAAACTTAAGTGTGATGTCAGGAAAGTGAGACCACTGAATCAGTCCAATGACCACCGGATCTGATATATATCCCCGCCACCAAACCTGTTTGATAAGGTATGCATATGGACCATTTATTTGCAGATGGCCGAGGATAAACAGAAGATTAGAAAATGTCAGAGCAGATGGATGTAATTCAGCCTGTTTACTCAGCTTTGCTGTTCAACTGGATTCTAGTTATTCTGTTCCTTTCAATGGAAGTGTCTTTACCCAGCATCCCCAACGGGTCAGAAAGTTCCCATTGTCGTTGTGTGCACAGTCCTGCGAAGGGATTATACAGTGCCAGGCAATGGGGTGTGGGGAGTCCCAAGGGTGGTACTAGGAAAGGCTGCATGCAGTGACGATGGACTGAGAGAGCTGAGAGAGATGGAATGGACATCCAGGGATACTGCACTCAGACAAGTGGCCGGGCAAGATTCCTGATCACCCAGAGGAAATCGCGAACCACGGCTGCTTTTACAAAAACCTGTCACATTTGCTGCATTACTCCATCGAACAAAAGCAAAAATACTGTAGATGGTAGAAACCTGAAGCAAACACAGAGATGTACTGTGGAGAGAGAAAAGAGTTAATGCTCCCAATGCAGACACGGGAAGAATGTACAAAGTCCACACAGACAGGGTCTAGAGATTGGAAATGAACCCAAGTCCCCAGCACTTTGAGGCAGCATTCCTGTGTCACCACGTTGCCCAAAGATGGAGAATTTGGGATAGTATAGTTAAAAGCATAGAGAGTTTTCTCCGTGATTGGGATTAAGATGTCTGAAAGTTGTGTTGCCTACATGGTGCTCGGGTTTGGGATATATCATCTGGGTTGCAGAACTTGGAACAGGAGGGGAATGATCCGTGTTCAGGGTCCGTGTACGTACCAACGGCTGGACAAACAAATGACAATGAGAAGAGCGACGGGTAATGCAGGACTGAACTATGATATCAGAATGCATGCAGTGTAACGAATAAGGTAAATGAGCTTGTGACTCATTCATAAATTGACAGGTACGACATAGTGGGCATTACAGTGACATCACTGCAAGAGGATCAGGATTGGGAGCTGAATATTCAAGGATATTCATCCTGTCTAAAAGATAGGCAGGTGGGCAGAGAGATAGAGTTGTCTCAGTGTTAAGAATGGAATTGAAACAATTATCAATAATAAGAAATGAAATAAGGTCAGATGGTGCAGAATCTGTGTCGGTAGAATTGAGGAATGAAAAAGGTGAAAAAATGCAGTTGGAGTTATATACAGGGAGCTGGGGTGTAAGATACGCCAGAAGGTAGAAAGAACTGTAGGAATGGCAAAGTAACAGTGATCATGTGGGATTTTATTATACAGATGTACTGGGAATTCAGATGGTTGGCAGGAAAAGGAATTTGTGGAATGTCTACGAGATGGTTTTTTGGAGCAGCTTGTTCAGGCAGACTAGATGAGGGGAGCTTAAGGTGACAGTGATCATAATATGATTGAATTTTGTCTGCAGTTTCAGACAGAGAAGTTAGAATCAGAAGTTACGGTATGACAGCTGCATAAAGGCCATTGCACAGATATGAGTGAGGAGCTGGGTAGAATTGACTGGGAGACGGGCAAAGCAGGAAAGTCAGTGCAACAGCAATGGCAGGAGATTTTTGGAGTAATTCAGGATACAGCAGAGATTTATCCTGAGGAAAAAGAGGCGTGTATAGGGAGGATGGGACAACCATCGCTGACTAGGGAAGTCAGGTATAGCATAAAAGCAAAACAGAAATGATATAATGTGGCAAAGTGCAGTGGGAAACCTGAGGATTGGAAAGCTTCCAAAGACAAAACAGAGGGCAAACAAAATATAATATCAAGGGAGATTATTAAATATGGGGGTAAGCCAACCAGCAAGATAAAGGAAGACTGTAACAGTTTCTTTCGATGTGGTCAGCATCAATAAAGCCAGCACCAGAGGTGCCCATGGAGATGGACATCACTCTTCGCAGAGACTCAATCACAAAGAGTACATCTAAAACAGTGTATGGCTACCTACCTGAATGGAAATGAGCCGTTGGAATACGGGATGCAGGCAGAGAAAGGGAGCTACCTTTCCTTTTGTTCTGCCCTCACGGGATGTGTGCAGCCATGGTCAGGCCAGCATGTTATGCCGATCTTGAACTGAGTGGCTGTTTCAGCTGTCCCACATGACAATAAATAGTAAATAATAAAATAAATTGTCGTGCATTTGAAGATAAACAGGGACTTGACTAGAGAAGGATGGCCCACTGTCTTCTCTAATGGACATAAGGCAAGCCGATATTAACAGATTATTATTCTGTGATTCTAGAATACGAGCCAATGACGTGACCCACTATACACTGTCTGCCCATCTTTCAGATTTTGTACAGAGAGCAAGTTAAACATCTCAAGTGCAATTATTTTGCAACGGACACGTGGTTAGAAGGGACTTGAAACAGATGGATCTGGAATTAACAAAGGCACAAACGGTGGTTTATTCAAGAATTGAACTGAGGCTGAGGAGGAGACTGGGACTTCTTAATGGTGGTACTGGACAGAACTGGTATGTGGGGAGGATATAGAGATGTATCAAAGAGGTTTAGAACAGTGTGTTTTACCCTAGCGTATTGGTGAGTAACTTGTAAATAATAGTTTGATAGTGTTAATTTCTAAGGAATGGAATCTTTGATTGGAGCTGAAAACGTTGGCTTGCACCTTTCCAAAATCTGCATATAATGAGCATCGATTCAGTTCAGACCATTTCACTAAACAGACAGAATGACTTACCAGGAACACCAACTGTAGCAAGGATAGGATAGTAACCAGCTTGAATAACCATCATTACATCTTCAGTCCGTGATGCTAATGATATCCAAGGCTGGGAAAGCCAGTACAGACCATAGGATAAACTCCTATCCATTGTTGGAACATTCCAGTCTAATGTTCCCAGATTCCCATCTCTCCTGTCCTTCTGTCTGAAGCTGCTAATCCCTGTTACTGCTGTTGGCCATGCTCCCGCTCATACTATGGGATACAACACTGAAAGCATGCCCTTATTGATAGAAGAGAGGAACTCTCTAGGGACACATACCATCCATGGAGACTGATATCATTACAATTGCTGAACAAATAGCTTCAGTTAACCCCTTTGAGTCCAATGCTACTTTATTAAAATTCAAAATAACGTTGAACATTTAAGCATTCTGGGTGTGATATGCGAATGTGACTGAAGGAAGGAATGTTGAAGATGGCAGATTGTTTGTGTGTAATCATTCAGTCAGTCTTGGATATGGAAGTAAGGCCAGAAGTTTAACAGAACATAGACATGCTTCTCTGTTCATAAGTACAGAAATAAATCCCGTAACTACTGATTCGTCATTGCAAAATCAGTAAAACATTGAGAAAACATCTATCATCCATGATCTGAGAGAAAAATGTGCCAATAAAAACGTGGGTTACAACAAACAATCAGCATGGATACGTTAACAGAGAATTGCACATGACAAACACAGGTCAGATTGTTATTCCAGGATCAGGGAGGGCAGGTGGGGTCATCTGTTGATGTTTTCGATATTAAGGAACTGTCATGAAGTGTCATTGAATGGACTTCAATTACGTTGTGAGTATGGTATTGGGGAAAGGACAGAAGACGGAGAGGACTGGGCGACATGGCTGTTTAGATTGGGTGGAGGGACAGTGATGATTCCCATTTTCCAGAATTGGAATGTTACTCTTTATAACTCATTTGAAGAACAGATTCAAGAATACATCTACAATGATGAATTAGCAGAGACAATATTAATGAAATGCGTTTATGCAATATAAAATGCAGGAACAAAATGATTTTCTGCACCCACCAATATATGCAAAGTACAAAGAAATAAGGTCGTTAAAATACACTCCTGATATTGAGGTATATAAAGTGATAAGTGAATTACATAACTAGGAAAGTGGTATGCAAACTTTATCAATCATTATTTGACCCACAGCTAAGATCGTGATTCACCTCTGTCAGTTAGTCCCCTCACTGAGATTCGTTGGCCTAGTGTCTCATACAGTATCGGTGTGGGCGGGGGAGGGGGGTATTGGAGGCGAGGTGGTGGTTATCATTTCCTGCGGCTCTTGGCACAGTCTATTTAAAAACTATGATTTCTCCATGGAACCAATCTATTGGCCTAATGGGTTCTGTTTAGCTGTCAGTAACCAGCTTTGTGATATTGTTGGAAGTAAATAATCTGGGATGACAGCCAGTATCAGCACAGTGTTCTCAGTGTATGACGCCCAGGTAAATGGCTTGCCGTCCAGAGGAATTTCTAAATAAAGCTTCTAACATCTGTCTGTCCATATTTATCTACTGTAATGCAGTCTTCTGATCTATCTAACCTCACCCTCATCTAACACCTCTTCCTTTCACACTCAGTCAGTCGCTCCCCTTTCTATACTCTCTCAGTTGATCTCCCTTCACTTGCTCTCTCTCTCTCTCTGTTTATTTCTCTCTCACGCAATCTCTCTTCACACATTCTCTCGATCTCCAATTGTGCAGTTGGAGAGCTTATGACTCCACGATGGACTGAATGGCCTCCATCCATGCCATAATAATTGAGGTTCTCTGACCCACAATAAATACTTGCTGCACAGACATGCTGGTTCACTGACAGGTACAGTGCACAATCACCTATCATATTTTCCTGCTCTTCTCTGGTGTACAGCTGCCTTGAAATGTCTGTTCAAACAAAACAAACTGAATGAAATTCGAGCAGTCGAGAAGGTGTTCATGACTGTGTATTTCATTCAGGATTTAATGAAGGAGGAGGTTCCAGAATAATATAAGCAATGAATAAAAAACAGGGCAACACAAGAAATAGTAGCTGAGTACAACATGTAGTTCCAAGTAGGTCTCATGGTATTACCCAATAGATTATCAGTCCAGAAAAATCAGCTGCTGTTCTGTGGATCCAGGTTGAATCCCGCCACTGCAGATGGTGGAAATTCAATTCAATAATGTAAAAATATCCCTGGAATTAAGAATCTACTGTTGAGAATGAAATCATTGCCGATTGTCAGAAAAATCCACCTGGTTCACTAATATCCTGCGATGAGGGAATCTTCCATCCTCACCTGGTCTGGCTGACATGAAACTCCAGACCCAAAGCAATGTCATTGACTCCCAATCGCCCCCTGAAAAGGTCTAATGAGTCATTCAGTTGTTCCAATCGCTACAACGTTTCAAACAAATGAAACCAGATGGACCACCTTGCATCGAAGTGGGCGCTGGAAAATTGAACATTAGAAACATCACTGTAGAACCAGCAAAGTCTTACTTACTAACATCTGAGGTCTAGTGCCAACATTGGAACAACTGCCTTACAGACTAGTCAAGCAACAGCCTGACATAGCCATACTCACGGAATCATACCTGACAGAAATAACAGAAGTTAAACATGCACAAAGGGGTCTCTTACTGATTACCACGTAACGTTGTTCCTCATCAGAATCAGTCCTCCTCCATGTTAAAAAACACTTGGAGAAAGCATTGACTGTGGCAAGGGCACAAAGTGTATTCTGGCGGGGAGATTTCAAAGTCGACTGTCAAGAGTGGTTTTGGCAGCAGTACGACTCATCACGCTGGCCGGCTCCTAAGGTCATAGCTACTAAATTGGGTCTGCAGAAGGTGGTGAGGGAATGAACGAGAGGGCAAGAAAAAACATACTTGACCTCATCCTTACCAATCTACCAACTGCAGATGTATCTGTCCATGACAGTATCGGTAAAAGTGACCTTGTCCTTGTGGAGAAAAGGTCTATTGTCTCCATAAACTCTATAGTGTTGTATGACACTATCACCATGCTAAACGGCACAGACTTTTACCAGATCTAGCAACTCAAGACTAAGCGTCCATAATACACTGTGGACTATCAATAGCAGCAGAACAATAGTCCAGCACAATCTGTAATGTCACGGCCCAGCATGTCCCCCACTCAACCATTACCATCAATCCAGAGGATTAACCCTGGTTCAATGGAGAATGCAGGAGGGCATTCCAGGAGCAGAACCAGGAATATACAAAGGTAAAATGTTCATCTGCTGAAGCTTCCAAACAGCAATACTTGCGTGCCAGATAGCATAAGCAGCAAGGGACAGACAGAGCTTAGCAATCACAGAACCAATACATCAGAATTAAGCTCTGCAGTCCTGATAATCCGATCGTGAATGGTGGCGGACGATTAAACAACTCACCAGAATAGGAGTCTCCACAAATATCCCCATCCTCAATGATGGAAGAGCCCAGCACATCCGTGCAAAACATAAGGCTGAAGCTTTCATTGCAATCTTCAGTCAGAATATTTCAGTGGATGATCCATTTTGACCTCCTCCGGTGGTCCCCATCATTACAGATTGCAGTCTTCAGCAAATTCGATTAACTGATATCGAGAAACGGTTGAAGGCACTGGATATTGCAAAGTCTATGGGCCCTGATAACATGCCAGCAATAGTCCTGAAGACTTGTGCTCCAGAACATCACGCTCCCCTAGCCAAGCTGTTCCAGTATGTTTACACACCGACAATGGGGAAAAACTGCTCAAATATGCTCTGTACATTTAACGCAGGACAAATTCAAACTGTCCAAATACAGCCTTATCAGTCTACACTCCATCATCTGTAAAATGATGGAAGGTGTCATCAAAAGTGCTGTCAAGCAGCATCTGCTAAGCAATAACCTGCTCAGTGACACCCAGTTTGGGGTTTGCCAGGGTCGCTCAGCTCCTGACCTCGTCACAGCCTTAGTTCAAATATAGAAAAAGGAACTGAATTCCAGCCCTCGACATCAAGGCTGCATTCTGCCAAATGTGACACCAGGGACCCCAAGCAAAATTGGTTTCGTGGGCCAACACTCCAATATTGGATACATAACTGACAGATAGGAAGATGGTCATTATTGTTGGTAGTCAGTCATCTCAGCTCCAGAACATCTCTGCAGTAGTGTCTTAGGATAATGTCCTAGGTTCAAACATCTTCAGCTGCTTTAACAATGACCTTCCTTCCATCATAAGGTAGAATTGGGGATATTCGATGATGACTGCACAATGTTTATCTCCATTCATAAATGTTCAGATACGGAAGCAGTCCATGCCCAAAGGAACAATATCTGTACAATATCCAGGCTTGGGCTGGCAAGTGGTAAGTAACATTTGCGCCACATAAATTCAGACAATGACTGTCATCAATATAACCACTTTGCATTCAGCAGCATTATCATCACTAAACTCCCCCACTATCAATATTCTGGTGGGGGAAATTTCGTTGACCAGAACATCAACTGGACTCGCCACATGAATGTAACAGCAGATCAGAGGCTTGGAATACTGCACGAGAAACTCACCTCCTGACTACCCAAAACCTGTCCATCATCTACAAAGCAGAAGTCAGGAATGAGATCGAATGTCCTCACTTGCCTGAGTGGGTACAGCCCCAACAACACTAAAGAAGCTTGACACAATCCAGGACAAAACAGCCCCTTTGATTGGCACCACATTCACAAGCATTCACTCCCTTCACCATGGTCACTCAGGAGCAGCAGTGTGTACTATCTACAAGACACAATTCCCCAAAGATCCTCAGACAGCTCCCTCCAATCACACGAACACTTCCATTTGGAATGACAAGGGCAGTAGACTTTTGCGAACAGCACCACCTTCAAATTCCTCTCCAAACGAGTCAACATCATGATTTGGAAATGCATTGCCGTTCCTTCACTGTTGCTGGGTGAAAACCCTGGAATTCCCTCTTTAATCACTAGGGGTCACCGCACAGCAGGTAGGTTGCAGCAGTTCGAGAAGGAAGCCAAGTACCACCTTCTCAAGGGCAACTGCGGACGGGCAAGAAATGCTGGGTACATCCAGCAATGCCCGCATCCAATTAAAACTTCTTTAAAAAAAACAATTCCAAGTTAAGCATCTCGATGGGAAAGGTTATCTGATTTGAACACGAACAGGAAAGCAGTGTTTCTAATATGGAACATTTTAGACTTTTCTGTTATTAAAGGGTGTTCAGTATTCGATGACATATTATTGCTGAATGCTGTGATAAATTGCACCTGTTTTGCTTAAATCAACAATACTGGCGTAACAGGATCAATCCTTCGAAACCACCAGACAGAAAATGACAATCATCATAGAGAGAATGTACTCCCGCCAGATGAGACTCACGGATAGCAGCTCATATTCAAAATATTAATGGAATACTGGCTGACACTGAATCCTCCTACCGTCCATATCACAGTGGTTACCATTGACCAGAACATGAAGTCAAATCAACATACAAATACAAGGGTTACAAGAGCAGCTTAGAGATTTACAAGTCCATACTGAATAATAGACCCTGTGTCCTAAACGGCATGAGATATAGCAAAAGATTTAGACCATTCAGTCCATTCCTTCACTCTGATACTGTGCCATTTTTTCATTGTCTCCATGAAAAGTGGAATAATCTTCTACATACTGACTGTGTCAATCTTTTCAGTAATCTATTAGATTCAATCAGATCCCCCTCCACCCCCCCCAAACCCCACCATTTTTCTAAATTCCATCGAGTACACACACTGCCGCTCATATGACAAGCCATCAAACACAGGATGGATCACCTCTAACACCAGCAGATCTTTCTCCAGATATAGTGTCCAAAACAGCTCACAATTGGCCAAATGCTGTCTGTCCATAGCCCATTACATCCTCAGCAGTATGTCTCCCGTCTTGCTTTCTTGCTCTCTTGAAATGAATGCGAACATTGCTTTTGCTTTCCTAACTGCCAACTGAACGTGCACGTGAACCAGAAGAGAGGACGAGTGCTTTAATATCCTTTTGTGCTTCAGATTTAATGGATCCTATTAGAATATAATGTCTCCCCTACTGCGACTACTAAAGTGCATATTCTCACACGTTCGCATATTGTGCTCCATCAGCCACGGGTTTTCCCACAGTCCTAAACTGTTCCAGCCTTTCTGCAGCTTCCACACTTCCTCAATATTATCTACAAACTTAGCAAAACTGCCCTCAAGTCATTGTGCTTCCATTTAAACCTATTGGACTATAACCAGGTGTTGCGTGATTTTTAACGTTGTACACCCCGGTCCAACACCGGCATCTCCAAATCATAACATCTAACTTGTAAGTGAGAAAGCTCATGCTTTAATGACTTAATGATTACCGCACAGTGGCTCTAACCTAAATAAACATGGAGTAATTTGAAACGCTGGGTGTGGCCAACATCACCTCCAATCTTCCCTATAGTATGCCAACTGATGTAATGGGTCCACAACAGATGCCGTATTCCGAGCCCTGCACTCATCCCGAGGACATCTAGACAACATAGGCACCTACACCAGACTGCTGCTCATTGACGACTGATCCAGCTTAAATATTATTATCCCCTCCATACTGATCTCAAAACACCGTGACCTGAGTTACGGCTCCAGCCTCTGCAACTGGATCCCCCGGTTTCTGATCCAGAGAACACAATAAGTGAAGATAGGTATCTGAACCTCCGCCACAATAACACTCAACACTGGAGCTCCTGGAGTATGTGTCCCTCATCCCCCTACTGTATTCCCTGTACACACAAGGCCGTGTCCTCAGCCCCCTACTGTACTCCCAGTACACACAGGGCTGTGCCCTCAGCCCCCTACGATACTCTCTGTAAACAAACAAGTAGGTCCCTCAGGTCCCGACTGTACCCCCTGTACACACACGGCTGTGTCCTCAGCCCCCCGACTGTACTCCCTGTACACACACAGCTGTGACCTCTGCCCCCCACTGTACTCCCTGTACACACACGGCTGTGTCCTTCAGCCCCCTACTGTACTCGATGTACACACACGGCTGAGTTCTCAGTCCCCTACTGTACTCCCTCCACACACATGGCTGTGTCCCTCAGCCCCCTACTGTACTCCCTGTACACACACAGCTGTGTCCCTCAGCCCCCTACTGTACTCTTTGTACACACACGGCTGTGTCTTTAAGCCACCTACTGTACTCCCTGTACACACAAGGCTGTCTCCCTAACCCCCCTACTGTACTCCCTGTACACACACAGCTGTGCCCTCAGCCCGCTACTGTACTCCCTGTACACACACGGCTGTGTCCTCAGCCCCCTACTGTACTCCCTGAACACACACAGCTGTGTCCCTCATCCCCCTTCGGTACTCCCTCCACACACACATCTGTGTCCTTCAATTCCCTACCGTACTCCCTGTACAAACATGGCTGTGTCCCTCAGCCCCCTACTGTACTCCCTGTACACACACGGCTGTGTCCTCAGCCCCCTACTGTACTCCCTCCACACACATGGCTGTGTCCCTCAGCCCCTTACTGTACTCCCTGTACACACACGGCTGTGTCTTTAAGCCCCCTACTGTACTCCCTGTACACACATGGCTGAGCCCTCAGGCCCTTACTGTACTCCCTGTACACACAGCTGTGTGCTCATCCCCCTATTGTAATGCCTGTACACACAGGACTGTGTCCCTCAGCCCCTACTGTACACCCTGTACACACTCGACTGTGTCCCTCAGCCCCTACTGTACTCCCGGTACACACACGGCTGTGTCCCTCAGTCCCCTCCTGTCCTCACTGTACACACACGAATGTGTCCCTCAGCCCCTACTGTTCTCCACGTGCTCACACGGCTGTGTCTTCAGCTCCCTACTGTACTCCCTGTACACACACGGCTGTGTCCTTAGCACCCTACTGTACACCCTCGACACACACTTCTGTGTCCTTAGCGACAAATTTACTCCCTCTACACACCCGGCTGTGTCCCTCAGCCCCCTACTGTACTCCCTGTACACACACAGCTGTGTCCCTAAGCCCCCTACTGTACTCCCTGTACACACTTGGCTGTGTCTTTAAGCCACCTACTGTACTCCCTGTACACACAAGGCTGTCTCCCTAACCCCCCTACTGTACTCCCTGTACACACACAGCTGTGCCCTCAGCCTGCTACTGTACTCCCTGTACACACACGGCTGTGTCCTCAGCCCCCTACTGTTCTCCCTGAGCACACACAGCTGTGTCCCTCATCCCCCTTCGGTACTCCCTCCACACACACGTCTGTGTCCTTCAATTCCCTACCGTACTCCCTGTACAAACATGGCTGTGTCCCTCAGCCCCCTACTGTACACCCTGTACACACACGGCTGTGTCCTCAGCCCCCTACTGTACTCCCTCCACACACACGGCTGTGTCCCTCAGTCCCCTCCTGTCCTCACTGTACACACACGAATGTGTCCCTCAGCCCCTACTGTTCTCCACGTGCTCACACGGCTGTGTCTTCAGCTCCCTACTGTACTCCCTGTACACACATGGCTGTGTCCTTCAGCCCCCTACTGTACACCCTCGACACACACTTCTGTGTCCTCAGCAGACAAATTTACTCCCTGTACACACACGACTGCATCCCTCAGTTCCTACTGTGCTCCCTGTACACACACACGGCTGTGTGCTCGGCCCCCTACTGTACTCCCTGGACACACACGACTGCATCCCTCAACCCCCTACTGTACTCCCTGTACACACAGGTCTGTGTCCTCAACCCCCTACTGTACTCCCTGTACACACACAACTGCATCCCTCTGCCCGCTACTGTATTCCCTGTACACCCACGGCAGTGTCCTCAGACCCAGTTGTTCTCCCTGTTCACGCACGGCAGTGTCCTCTGCCCCCACTGTACTCAATGTACACACAGGACTGTGTTCTCAACCCCTTACTGTACTCCCTGTACACACATGGCTGAGTTCCCTGTCCCCGAATTAACTCCATGTACAGACACAGCTGTGTCCTCAGCCCCCTACTGTACTCCCTGTACACACATAACTGCATCCCTCAGCACCCTACTGTACTCCCTGTACACACAGGGCTGGATCTTCAGAACCCTACTGTACACTGGTACAAACACGACTGTGTCCCTCAGTCCCCTCCTGTCCTCCCTGTACACACACGACTGTTTCCCTCAGCCCCTACTGTACTCCAAGTGCACAGACGTCTGAGCCTCAGCCGCCTACTGTACTACCTATACACACACGACTGTGTGCTCAGCCCCCTACTGTACTCCCTGTACACACACAGCTGTCCCCTCAGCCCCTTCTGTACTCACTGTACACAAACGGCTGTGTGCTCAGCCCCGACTGTACTCCCTGTGCACACACAGCTGTGTCCCTCAGCACCCGACTGTACTCCCTGTACGCATACAGCTGTGTCTCTCTGACCCCTACTGTACTCCCTGTACACGCACAGAAGTGTCTTTAACCCCCTACTGTACTCCATGTAACACAAGGCTGTGACCTCAGCCCACCACAGTACTCCTTGTACACACACAGCTGTGCCCTCAGTCCCCTACTGTACGCGCTGTACACACCCGACTGTGTCCTTCAGTCCCTATTGTACTCCCTGTACACACACGGCTGTGTCCCTCAGCCCCCTACTGTAATCCGTGTACACACATGCCTCTGTC
This sequence comes from Hemiscyllium ocellatum, assembly GCF_020745735.1. Lineage (NCBI taxonomy): Eukaryota > Metazoa > Chordata > Chondrichthyes > Orectolobiformes > Hemiscylliidae > Hemiscyllium > Hemiscyllium ocellatum. The sequence continues at coordinate 1,835,254 of NC_083421.1, read as the reverse complement.
CTCAAAACCCTACTGTACTCCCTATACACACATGGCTGTGTGCTCAGTCCCCAACTGCACTCCCTGTACACACACGACTATGTCCCTCAGCCCCCTACTGTACTCCCTGTACACACATGGCTGTGAGCTCAGCCCCCAACTGTACTCACTGTACACACAAGACTGTGTCCTCAACACCTTACTGTACTCCCTGTACACACATGGCTGAGTTCCCTGTCCACGACTTAACACCCTGTACAGACACAGCTGTGTGCTCAGCCCCCTACTGTACTCCCTGTACAAACACGACTGCATCCCTCAGCCCCCGACTGTACTCCCTGTACACACAGGGCTGGATTTTCAGCCCCCTACTGTACAAAGTTACAAACACGGCTGTGTCCCTCAGTCCCCTCCTGTCCTCCCTGTACACACACGACTGTGTCCATCAGCCCCTACTGTACTACAAGTGCACACACGGCTGTGTGCTCAGCCCTCTACAGTACTCCCTGTACACACGCGTCTGTGTCCTCAGCACCCCACTGTACTCCCTGGACACCCATTTCTGTGTCCTCAGCAGACAACTTTACTCCCTGTACACACACGACTGCATCCCTCCGTTCCTACTGTGCTCCCTGTACACACACGGCTGTGTCCCTCATCCTCCTACTATACTCCCGGTATACCCAATGCTGTGTCCTCAACCCCCTACTGTACTCCCTGTACACACACGACTGCATCCCTCAGTCCCCTACTGTACTCCCTGTACACACAGGTCTGCGTCCTCAACCCCCTACTGTAGCCCCTGTACACACACAACTGCATCCCTCAATATGCTACTGTACTCCCTGTACACACAGGGCTGTGTCCTCAGCCCCAATTGTTCTCCCTGTAAATACGCCTGTGTCCTCTGCCCCCTAGTGTACTCACTGTACACACACGGCTGTGTCCTTAACCCCTTACTGTACTCCCTGTACACACATGGCTGAGTTCCTTGTCCCCGAATTAACTGCCTGTACAGACACAGCTGTGTCCTCAGGACCATACTGTTCTCCCTGTACACACACGACTGCATCCCTCAGCCCTCTACTGTACTCCCTGTACACACAGGGCTGGATCTTCAGCCCCCTACTGTACACTGGTACAAACACAGCTGTGTCGCTCAGTCCACTCCTGTCCTCCCTGTACACACACGACTGTGTCCCTCAGCCGCTACTGTACTCCAAGTGCACACACGGCTGTGCCTCAGCCGCCTACTGTACTCCCTGTACACACACGGCTGTGTGCTCAGTCCCCGACTATACTCCCTGTACACACACAGCTGTGTCCCTCAGCACCGACTGTACTCCCTGTACGCATACAGCTGTGTCCCTCAGCCCCCTACTGTACTCCCTGTACACACACAGAAGTGTATTTAGCTCCCTACTGTACTCCCTGTACACGCATGGCTCTGTCCTCAAAACCCTACTGTACTCCCTGTACACACACGACTGTGTCCCTCAGCCCCTACTGCACTCCCTGTCCACACACGACTGTGTCCCTCAGCCCCCTACTGTACTCCCTGTACACACATGGCTGTGTGCTCACACCCCTACTGTACTCCCTGTGTACACACAACTGCATCCCTCAGCCCCCTACTGTACTCCCTGAACACACACAGAAGTGTTTTTAGACCCTTACTGTCCTACATGTACACACAAGGCTGTGTCCTCAGCCCACCACAGTACTCCCTGTAAACATACAGCTTGGCCCTCAGTCCCCTCCTGTACTCCCTGTCCACCCATGGCTGCCTCCCACAGCACACTACTGTACTCCCTGTACAGACACGACTGCATCCCGCAGCCCCTGACTGTACACACTGTAAACACACGACTGCATCCCTCAGCCCCCTGTTGTACTCCCTGTACACACAAGGCTGGATCTTCAGCCCAGTACTGTACACTGGGCACAAACACGGCTGTGTCCTCAGTACCCTACTGTACTCCATGTACGCATATAGCTGTGTGCTCAGCCCCCTACTGTACTCCCTGTACACACACATCTGTGCCCTCAGCCCCTACTGTACTCCGTGTACACACATGGCTGTGTGCTCAACCCCCAACTGTTCACCCTGTACACACACAGCTTTGTCCCTCGGCCCAGACTGGACTCCCTGTACGCATACAGCTGTGTCCCTCATCCCCCTACTGTACTCCCTGTGCATACACGACTGTGTCCCTCAGTCCCCTCGTGTCCTCCCTGTACACACACGACTGTGTCCCTCAGGCCCATACTGTACTCCCTGTACACTCACGGCTGTGTGCTCAGCCTCATACTGTACTCCCTGTACACACACGGCTGTGTGCTCAGCCCCCTACTGTACTCCATGTACACACGCGACTGTGTCCCTCCGCCCCTACTGTACTCCCTGGACACACACAACGCAGTCCCTGAGCCCCTACTGTGCACCCTGTACACACACGGCTGTGCCCCTCATCCTCCTACTATACTCCCTGTACACCCAATGCTGTGTCCTCAACCCCCTACTGTACTCCCTGTACGCACAAGACTGCATCTCTCAGTCCCCTACTGTACACCCTGTACACACAGGGCTGTGTCCTCAACCCCCTACTGTACTCCCTGTACAAACACAACTGCATCCCTCAGCCCACTACTATACTCCCTGTAAACACACGGCTGCGTCCTTCAGCCCCCTACTGTTCTCCCTGTACATTCACGGCTGTGTCCTCAGCCCACTACTGTCCTCCCTTTACACACACGACTGTGTCCCTCATCCACTACTGTACTCCTTGTACACACACGGCTCTGTCCCTCAGCCCCCTACTGTACTCCCGGTACACACACGGCTGTGTCCCTCAGCCCCCTACTGTACTCCATGTACACACACGGCTTTGTCCTCAAACCCCTACTGTACTCCCTGCACACACACGGCTGTGCCCTCAACTACCTACTGTACTCCCTGTTCCCACACGACTGCATCCCTTAGCCCCCTACTGTACTCCCTGTACACACATGGCTGTGTCCTCAACTCCCTACTGTACTCCCTCTACAAACACAACTGCATCGCTCAGCCCGCTACTGTACTCAGTGTACACAAATGGCTCTGTCCCTCATCCACCGACTGTACTCCCTGTCCACACACGGCTGTGTCCGCAGCCCCCTACTGTACTCCCTGTACATCCACAGCTGTGCCATCAACCCCCTACTGTACTCCCTGTACACACGCGGCTGTGTCCTCAGTCCCCTACTGTACTCCCTGTACACACACGGCTGTGTCCCTCTGCCTCTACTGTACTCCCTGTACACAAATGGCTCTGTCCCTCATCCCCCGACTGTACTCCCTGTAAACACACGGCTGTGTCCTCAGCCCCCTACAGTCCTCCCTTGACACACACGACTGTGTCCCTCAGCCCCTACTGCACCCCCTGTACACAAAAGGCTGTGTCCCTCAGCCCCCTACTGTACTCCCTGTACACACACATCTGTGTACCTCAACACCCTACTGTACTCCATGTACACACACGGCTTTAGCCTCAACCCCCTACTTTACTCACTGTACACACACGGCTGTGTCCCTCTGCCTCTACTGTACTCCCTGTACACACACGACTGCGTCCCTCAGACCCCTACTGTACTCAATGTACACAAATGGCTCTGTCCCTCATCCCCGACTGTACTCCCTGTAAACACACGGCTGTGTCCTCAGCCCCTTACAGTCCTCCCTTGACACACACGACTGTGTCCCTCAGCCCCTACTGCACCCCCTGTACACAAAAGGCTGTGTCCCTCAGCCCCCTACTGTACTCCCTGTACACACACATCTGTGTCCCTCAACACCCTACTGTACTCCATGTACACACACGGCTTTGGCCTCAACCCCCTACTGTACTCCCTGTACACACACGGCTGTGTGCTCAGCCCCCCACTGTACTCCCTGTACACACACGACTGTGTCCCTCAGCCCCTATTGTACTCCCAGTACACACACGACTGTGTCCTCAGCACCCTACTGTACTCCCTGGACACACATGGCTGTGTCCCTCAGCCCCCTACTGTACATCCTGGACACCCACGTCTGTGTCCTCCGCAGCTCACTTTATTCCCTGTACACACACGGCTGTGTCTCTCATCCTCCTACTATACTCCCTGTACACCCACGGCTGTGTCCTCAAACCCCTACTGTACTCTCTGTACACACACGACTGCATCCCTTAGTCCCTACTGTACTCCCTGTACATACAGGGCTGTGTCCTCAATTCCCTACTGTACTCCCTGTACACGCACGACTGCATCGCTCAGCCCCCTACTGTACTCCCTGTACAAACACAGCTGTGTCCGCAGCCACCTACTGTACTCCCTGTACCTCCACAGCAGAGCCGTCAACCGCCTACGGTACTCCCTGTACACACGCGGCTGTGTCCTCAGTCCCCTACTGTACTCCCTGTACACACACGGCTGTGTCCACAGCCCCCTATTGTACTCCCAGTACATCCACAGCTGTGCCGTCAACCCCCTACTGCACTCCCTGTACACATGCGGCTGCATCCCTCAGCCCACTACTGTACTCCCTGTACACACAGGGCTGTGTGCCCAGCCCACTACTGTACTCCCTGTACACACATGGCTGTGTGCTCAACCCCCTACTGCACACCTTGTACACACACAGCTGTGTGCTCAGCCCCCTACTGTACTCCCTGTACACACACAGCTGTCTCCTCAGCCCCTACTGTTCTCCCTGTACACAAACGGCTGTGTGCTCAGCCCCGACTCTACTCCCTGTACACACAGAGCTGTGACCCTCAGCACCAGACTGTAATACCTGTACGCATACAGCTCTTACCCTCAGACCCCTACTGTACTCCCTGTACACACACAGAAGTGTCTCTCAGACCACTACTGTACTCCATGTACACACACTGCTGTGTCCTCAGCCCACCACAGTACTCCCTGCACACACACAACTGTGCCCTCAGTCCCTTCCTGTACTCGCTGTACACACACGACTGTGTCCCTCAGCCGTTATTGTACTCCCTGTACACACATGGCTCTGTCTTCAACCCGCTACTGTAGCACCTGTACACACACGGCTGTGTCCTCAGCCCCCTACTGTACTACCTGGAAACCCACTTCTGTGTCCTCAGCAGCCCACTTTACTCCCTGTACACGCACGACTGCATCCCTCAGTTCCTACTATACTCCCTGTACACACACGACTGCATCCCTCAGCCCCCTACTGTACTCCCTGTACACACAGGGAGGTGTCCCTCAGTCCCATCCTTTCCTCCCTGTAATAACACGACTGTGTCCCTCAGCCCGTACTGTAATCCCTGTACACACATGGCTGTGTGCTCAGCCCACTACTGTACTCCCTGTACAAACATGGCTGTGTGCTCAGCCCCCTACTGTACTCCCTGTACACACACATCTGTGTACTCAGCCCCTTCTCTACTCCCTGTACACAAACGGCTGTGTGCTCAGCCCCCACTGTACTCCCTGTACACACACAGCTGTGTACCTCAGCACCCGACTGTAATCCCTGTACACATACAGCTGTGTCCCTCAGCACACGACTGCATACCTAAGCCCCCTACTGTACTCCCTGTACACACATGGCAGTGTCCGCTGCCCCTACTGTACTCCCTGTACACACACGGCTACATCCCTCAGCCCACTACTGTACTCCCTGTACACACAGGGCTGTATCTTTATCCTTCTACTGTACTCCCTGTACACACAAGGCTGTGTGCTCAGCCCCCTACTGTACTCCCTGTACAAACATGGCTGTGTGCTCAGCCGCCTACTGTACTCCCTGTACACACACAGCTGCGTGCTCAGCCCCCTACTGTACTCCCTGTACACACACAGCTGTCCGCTCAGCCCCTTCTGTACTCACTGTACACAAACGGCTGTGTGCTCAGCCACGACTGTACTCCCTGTACACACACAGCTGTGTCCCTCAGCACCCGAATGTAATCCCTGTACACATACAACTGTGTCCCTCAGCCCCCTACTATACTCCCTGTACACACACATGAGTGTCTTTAGCCCCCTACTGTACTCCATGTACACACATGGCTGTGTCCTCAGACCACCACAGTACTCCCTTTGCACACACAACTGTGCCCTCAGTCCCATACTGTACTCCCTGTATGCTCACGACTGCATCCCTCAGCCCCCTACTGTACACCCTGTACACAAAGGGCGGTGTCCTTAATCCCCTACTGTACTCCCCGTACACAAACATCTGCATCCCTCAGCCCGCTACTGTACTCCCTGTACACACACGGCTGTGTCCTTAAACCCCTACTGTACTACCTGTACACACACGGCTGTGTCCCTCGGCCTCTCTTGTACTCCCTGTACACACACGACTGCGTCCCTCAGCCCCCTACTGTTCTCAGTGTACACAAAGGGCTCTGTCCCTCAGCCCCCTACTGTCCTTCCTTTACACACACGACTGTGTTCCTCAGCCCCTACTGCACTCCCTGTACACACACAGCTGTGTCCCTCAGCCCCCTACTGTACTCCCTGTACACACACAGCTGTGTCCCTCAGCCCCCTACTGTACTCTCTGTACACACACGGCTGTGTGCTCAGCCACCCACTGTACTCCCTTTACACACATGACTGCGCCGTCAAAACAATACTGTAGACGCTGTGAACCCAAGTCTGTGTCCTCTTCGGCCTACTGTACTCCCTGTACACACACGGCTGCATCCCTCAGCCCACTACTGTACTCCCTGTAAACACAGGGCTGTATCTTTAGCCCCCTACTGTACTCCCTGTACACACATGGCTGTGTGCTCAGCCCACTACTGTACTCCCTGTACACACACAGCTTTGTACTTAGCCCCCTACTGTACTCCCTGGACACACACAGCTGTGTTCTCAGCCCCCTACTGTACTCCCTGTACACACACAGCTGTCCCCTCAGCCCCTTCTCTACTCCCTGTACACAAACGGCTGTGTGCTCAGCCCCGACTGTATTCCCTGTACACACACAGCTCTGTCCCTCAGCACAGGAGTGTAATCCCTGTACACATACAGCTGTGTCCCTCAGCCCCCTTCTGTTCTCCATGTACACACACGACGGTGTCCTCAGCCCACCACAGTACTCTCTGTGCACACACAACTGTGCCCTCAGTCCCATACTGTACCCCCTTTATGCACACGACTGCATCCCTAAGCCCCCTACTGTACTCCCTGTACACACAGGGCAGTGTCCGCAGCCCCCTACTGTACTCCCTGTACACACACGACTGTGTCCCTCAGCCCCTACTGTACACCCAGTACACACACGACTGTGTACTCAGCACCCTACTGTACTCCCTGGAAACACATCACTGTGTGCTCATGTCCCCTACTGTACACCCTGGACACCCACTTCTGTGTCCTCAGCAGCTCAATTTACTCCCTGTACACACACGGCTGTGTCCCTCATCCTCCTACTATACTCCCTGTACACCCACGGCTGTGTCCTCAACCCCCTACTGTACTCCCTGTACACACATGATTGCATCCCTTAGTCACCTACTGTACTCCCTGTGCACACAGGGCTGTGTCCTCAACTCCCTGCTGTACTCCCTGTACACACACAACTGCATCGCTCAGCCCGCTACTGTACTCCCTATCCACACACGGCTGTGTCCGCAGCCCCCTACTGTACTCCCTGTACATCCACAGATGTGCCATCAACCCCCGACGGTACTCTCTGTACACACGTGGCTGTGTCCTCAGTCCCCTACTGTACTCCATGTGCACACATGACTGCACCGTCAACCTCCTACTGTAGTCGCTGTGAACACACTTCTGTGTCCTCTTCAGCATACTGCACTCCCTGTACACACACAGCTGTGTGCTCAGCCCGCTACTGCACTCCCTGTACACACACAGCTGTGTCCCTCAGCAAAAGTCTGTAATCCCGGTACACATAAGCTGTGTCCCTCAGACACCTACTGTACTCCCTGTACACACACAGAAGTGTCTCTCAGACCCCTACTGTACTCCATGTACACACACGGCTGTGTCCTCAGCCCACCACAGTACTCCCTGCACATACACAACTGTGCCGTCAGCCCCCTCCTGTACTCGCTGTACACACACAACTGTGTCCTTCAGCCGCTATTGTGCTCCCTGTACACACACGACTGTGTCCCTCAGCCTCCTACTATACTCCCTGTACACCCATGGCACTGTCCTCAGCCCCCTACTGTACTCCCTGTACACACACGACTGTGTCCCTCAGCCCCTACTGTACTCCCTGTACACACACGGCTGTGTCCCTCAGCCCTCTACTGTACTCCTTGTACACACCTGGCTGTGTCCCTCAGCCTCCTACTATACTCACTGTACACACAAGGCTGTGTCCTCTTCACCCTACTATACTCCCTCGAAACCCACTTCTGTGTCCTCAGCAGCCCATGTTACTCCGTGTACACACACAACTGCATCCCTCAGCCCGCTACTCTACTCCCTGAACACACACGACTGTGTCCTCAGCCCCCTACTGTACTCCCTGTACACACGCGGCTGTGTCCTCAGACCCCTACAGTACTCCCTGTACACACACGACTGCATCCCTCAGCACCCTACTGTACTCCCTGTCCACACACAGCTGTGTCAACAGCCCCCTACTATACTCCCTGTACATCCACAGCTGTGCCATCAACCCCCTACTGTACTCCCTGTACACATATGACTGCGCCGTCAACCACCTACTGTAGTCGCTGTGAACCCACTTCTGTGTCCTCTTCAGCCTACTGTGCTCCCTGTACCCACACGGCTGCATCCCTCAGCCCACTACTGTACTCCCTGTACACACAGGGCTGTATCTTTATCCTTCTACTGTACTCCCTGCACACACAGGGCTGTGTGCTCATCCCCCTACTGCACTCCCTGTACACACACAGCTGTCCCCTCAGCCCCGACTGTACTCCCTGTACACAAACGGCTGTGTGCTCAGCCCCGACTCTACTCTCTGTACACACACAGCTGTGTCCCTCAGCACCAGACTGAAATCCCTGTACACATACAGCTGTTTCCCTCAGACACCTACTGTACTCCATGTACGCACTCAGAAGTGTCTCTCAGACCCCTACTGTACTCCATGTACACACACGGTTGTGTCCTCAGCCCACCACAGTACTCCCTGTACACACACAACTGATCCCTCAGTCCCCTCCTGTACTCGCTGTACACACGCGGCTGTGTCCCTCAGCCGCTATTGTACTCCCTGTACACACACGGCTGTGTCCCTCGGCCTCCTACTATACTCCCTGTACACCCATGGCTCTGACCTCAACCCGCTACTGTAGCACCTGTACACACACGGCTGTGTTCGAAGCCCCCTACTGTACTCCCGTGAAACCCACTTCTGTTTCCTCAGCAGCCCACTTTACTCCCTGTACACACACGACTGCATCCCTCAGTTCCTACTATACTCCCTGTACACACACGACTGCATCCCTCAGCCCCCTACTGTACTCCCTGTACACACAGGGAGGTGTCCCTCTGTCCCATCCTGTCCTCCCTGTACAAACACAACTGTGTCCCTCAGCCCGTACTGTACTCCCTGTACACACACGACTGCGTCCCTCAGCCCCTGCTGTACTCCCTGTTCACACACGACAGCATCCCTCAGCCCCCTACTGTACTCCCTGTACACACGTGGCTGTGTGCTCAGCCCCCTACTATACTCCCTGTACACACACTGCTGTGTGCCCAGCCCTCTACTGTACTCCCCGTACACGCACAGCTGTGCCCTCAACCCCTACGGTACTCCCTGTACACACACGGCTCTGTGCTTATCCCCGACTGAACTCCTTGTACACACACAGCTGTGTCCCTCAGCCCCCGACTGTACTCCCTTTACAGATACAGCTGTATTCCACAGCCCACCACAGTACTCCCTGTGCACACACAACTGTGCCCTCAGTCCCATACTGTACTCCCTGTATGCACACGACTGCATCCCTCAGCCCCCTACTGTACTCCCTGTACACACACGGCTGTGTCCCTCTGCCTCTACTTTACTCCCTGTACACACACGACTGCGTCCCTCAACACCTACTGTACTCAGTGTACACAAATGGCTCTGTCCCTCATCCCCCGACTGTACTCCCTGTAAACACTCGGCTGTGTCCTCAGCCCCCCAATGTTCTCCCGGTACACACACGGCTGTGTCCTCAGCCCCCGACTGTACTCCCTGTACACTCACGGCTGTGTCCTCAGCCCCCTACTGTACTCCCGGTACACACAAGGCTGTGTTCCTCAGTCCCCTACTGTACTCCCTGTAGACACACGGCTGTGTCCCTCAGCCCCTACTGTACTCCCTGTACACACACGACTGCGTCCCTCAGCCCCCTACTGTACTCAGTGTGCACAAATGGCTCTGTCCCTCATCCCCCGACTGTATTCCCTGGAAACACTCGGCTGTGTCCTCAGCCCCCCGATGTTCTCCCTGTACACACACGGCTGTGTCCTCAGCACCCTACTGTCCTCCCTTTACACACACGACTCTGTCCCTCAGCCCCTACTGCACTCCCTGTACACACAAGGCTGTGTCCCTCAGCCCCCTACTGTACTCCCTGTGGACACACGACTGTGTCCCTCAGCCCCCTACAGTACTCCATGTACACACACGGCTTTGTCCTCCACCCCCTACTGTACATCCTGCACACACACGGCTGTGTGCTCAGCCCCCTACTGTACTCCCTGTACACATACAGCTGTATTCCTCAGCCTACCACTGTACTCCCTGTACACACACAACTGTGTCCTCAGTCCCATACTGTACTCCCTGTATGCACACGACTGCATCCCTCAGCCCCCTACTGTACTACCTGTACACACAGGGCGGTGTCCTTAACCCCCTACTGTACTCCCCATGCACAAACATTTGCACCCCTAAACCCGCGACTGTACTCCCTGTACACACACGGCTGTGTCCTCAGCCACCTACTGTACTCTCTGTCCATCCTCAGCTGTGTCCTTAAACCCCTACTGTACTCCCTGCACGCACACGGTTGTGTACCTCTGCCTCTACTGTACTCCCTGTACACACACGACTGCGTCCCTCAGCCCCCTACTGTTCTCAGTGTACACAAATGGCTCTGTCCCTCATCCCCCGACTATACTCCCTGTAAACACACGGCTGTGTCCTCCGTCCCCGATGTTCTCCCTGTACACACACGGCTGTGTCCTCAGCCCCCGACTGTACTCCCTGTACACTCACGGATGTGTCCCCAACCCGCTACTGTCCTCCCTTTACACACACGATTCTGTCCCTCAGCCCCTACTGCACTTCCTGTACACACAACGCTGTGTCCCTCAGCCCCCTACTGTACTCCCTGTAGACACACGGCTGTGTCCCTCAGCCACCTACTGTACTACATGTACACACACGGCTTTGACCTCAACCCCCTACTGTACTCCCTGCACACACACGGCTGTGTGCTCAGCCCTCTACTGTACTCCCTGTACACACACGGCTGTATGCTCAGCCCCCCACTTTACTCCCTGTACACACATGACTGTGTCCCTCAGTCCCCTCCTGTCCTCCCTGTACACACTCGACTGTGTCCCTCAGCACCCTACTGTACTCCCAGTACACACATGACTGTGTCGTCAGCCCCCTACTATACTCACTGTACACACATGGCTGAGTGCTCAGCCCCCTACTGTACTCCCTGTACACACACTGCTATGAGCCCAGCCCTCTACTGTACTTCCTGTACACACACAGCTGTGCCCTCAACCCCTACAGTACTCCCTGTACACACACGGCTCTGTGCTCATCCCCGACTGTACTCTCTGTACACACACAGCTGTGTCCCTCAGCCCCCGACAGTGCTCCCTGTACACATACAGCTGTATTCCTCAGCCTACCACAGTACTCCCTGTACACACACAACTGTGTCCTCAGACCCATACTGTACTCCCTGTATGCACACGACTGCATCCCTCAGCCCCCTACTGTACTCCGTGTACACACAGGGCGGTGTCCTTAACCCCCTACTGTACTCCCCGTACTCAAACATCTGCATCCCTCAACCCGCGACTGTACTCCCTGTACACATACGGCTGTGTCCTCAGCCCCCTACTGTACTCCCTGTACATCCTCAGCTGTGTCCTTAAACCCCTACTGTACTCCCTGTACACACACGGCTCTGTACCTCTGACTCTACTGTACTCCCTGTACACACACGACTGCGTACCTCAGCCCCCTACTGTTCTCAGTGTACACAAATGTCTCTGTCCCTCATCCCCCGACTGTACTCCCTGTAAACACACGGCTGTGTCCTCAGCCCCTGATGTTCTCCCTGTACACACACGGCTGTGTCCTCAGCCCCCGACTGTACTCCCTGTACACTCACGGATGTGTCCCCAACCCGCTACTGTCCTCCCTTTACACACACGACTCTGTCCCTCAGCCCCTACTGCACTTCCTGCACACACAAGGCTGTGTCCCTCAGCCCCCTACTGTACTCCCTGTAGACACACGGCTGTGTCCCTCAGTCAACTACTGTACTACGTGTACACACACGGCTTTGACCTCAACCCCCTACTGCACTCCTTGTACACACATGGCTTTGACCTCAAACCCCTACTGTACTCCGTGCACACACACGGCTGAGTGCTCAGCCCCCTACTGTGCTCCATGTTCACACGCGGCTGTGTCCCTCAGTCCCCTCCTGTCCTCCCTGTACACACACGACTGTGTCCCTCAGCCCCTACTGTACTCCCAGTACACACACGACTGTGTCCTCAGCCCCCTACTATACTCCCTGTACACAAATGGCTGTGTCCCTCAGTCCCCTCCTGTCCTCCCTGTACACACACGACTGTGTCCCTCAGCCCCTACTGTACTCCCAGTACACACACGACTGTGTCCTCAGCCCCCTACTATACTCCCTGTACACAAATGGCTGTGTCCCTCAGCTCCTACTGCACTCCCTGAACACACAAGTCTGTGTCCTTCAGCCCCCTACTGTACTTCCTGTAGACTCACGGCTGTGTACCTCAGCCTCATCCTGTACTCCATGTACACACACGGCTTTGTCCTCAACCCCCTACTGTACTCCCTGTACACGCACAACTGCATCCCACAGCCCCCTACAGTACTCCCTGTACACACAGGGCTGTGTCCTCAGCCTCCTACTGTACTCCCTGTACACACACGACTGCATCCATCTGCCCCCTACTGTACTAACCGTACACGCACAGGGCTGTGTCCTCCGCCCCGACTGTACTCCCTGTAAACACACGACAGCATCCCTCAGCCCCCTACTGTACTCCCTGTACACACACGACTGCATCCATCAGCCCCCTACTGTACTAACCGTACACACACAGGGCTGTGTCCTCCGCCCCGACTGTACTCCCTGTAAACACACGACAGCGTCCCTCAGCCCCCTACTGTACTCCCTGTTCAGCCACGACAGCATCCCTCAGCCCCCTACTGTACTCCCTGTACACACATGGCTGTGTGCTCAGCCCCCTACTGTACTCCCTGTACACACATGGCTGTGTGCTCAGCACCCTACTGTACTCCCTGTACACACATAGCTGTGCCCTCAACCCCTACGGTACTCCCTGTACACACACGGCTCTGTGCTTATCCCCGACTGTACTCCCTGGACACACACAGCTGTGTCCCTCAGCCCCCGACTGTACTCCCGGTACACATACAGCTGTATTCCACAGCCCACCACAGTACTCCCTGTGCACACACAACTGTGCCCTCAGTCCCATACTGTACTCCCTGTATGCACACGACTGCATCCCTCAGCCCCCTACTGTACTCCCTGTACACATGCGGCTGTGTCCCTCTGCCTCTACTGTACTCCCTGTACACACACGACTGCGTCTCTCAACCCACTACTGTACTCAGTGTACACAAATGGCTCTGTCCCTCATCCCCCGACTGTACTCCCTGTAAACACTCGGCTGTGTCCTCAGCCCCCGATGTTCTCCCTGTACACACACGGCTGTGTCCTAAGCCCCCGACTGTACTCCCTGTACACTCACGGCTGTGTCCTCAGCCCCCTACTGTCCTCCCTTTACACACACGACTGTGTTCCCCAGCCCCTACTGCACTCCCGGTGCACACAAGGCTGTGTCCCTCAGTCCCCTACTGTACTACATGTACACACACGGCTTTGTCCTCAGCCCCCTACTGTACTCGCTGTACACACACGACTGCGTCCCTCAGCCCCCTACTGTACACAAATGGCTCTGTCCCTCATCCCCCGACTGTACTCCCTGTAAACACACAGCTGTGTCCTCAGCCACCGATGTTCTCCCTGTGCACTCACGACTGTGTCCTCAGCACCCTACTGTTCTCGCTTTACACACACGACTCTGTCCCTCAGCCCCTACTGCACTCCCTGTACACACAAGGCTGTGTCCCTCAGCCCCCTACTGTACTCCCTGTACACATACAGCTGCATTCCTCAGCCTACCACAGTACTCCCTGTACACACACAACTGTGCCCTCAGACCCATACTGTACTCCCTGTATGCACACGACTGCATCCCTCAGCCCCCTACTGTACTCCGTGTACACACAGGGCGGTGTCCTTAACCCCCTAATGTACTCCCGGTACACAAACATCTGCATCCCTCAACCCGCGACTGTACTCCCTGTACACACACGGCTGTGTCCTCAGCTCCCTACTGTACTCCCTGTACATCCTCAGCGGTGTCCTTAAACCCCTACTGTACTCCCTGTACACACACGGCTGTGTCCCTCTGCCTCTACTGTACTCCCTGTACACACACGACTGCGTCCCTCAGCCCCCTACTGTTCTCAGTGTACACAAATGGCTCTGTCCCTCATCCCCCGACTGTACTCCCTGTAAACACACGGCTGTGTCCTCAGCCCCCGATGTTCTCCCTGTACACACACGGCTGTGTCCTCAGCCCCCGACTGTACTCCCTGTACACTCACGGATGTGACCCCAGCCCGCTACTGTCCTCCCTTTACACACACGACTCAGTCCCTCAGCCCCTACTGCACTTCCTGTACACACAAGGCTGTGTCCCTCAGCCGCCTACTTTACTCCCTGTAGACACACGGCTGTGTCCCTCAGCCACCTACTGTACTACATGTACACACACGACTTTGACCTCAACCCCCTACTGTACTCCCTGCACACACACGGCTGTGTGCTCAGCCCCCTACTGTACTCCCTGTACACACACGGCTGTATGCTCAGCCCCCCACTGTACTCTCTGTACATACACGACTGTGTCCCTCAGCCCCTACTGTACTCCCTGTTCACACACGGCTGTGTCCCTCAGTCCCCTCCTGTCCTCCATGTACACACACGACTGTGTCCCTCAGCCCCCTACTGTACTCAGTGTACACAAATGGCTCTGTCCCTCAGTCCCCTCCTGTCCTCCCTGTACACACACGACTGTATCCCTCAGCCCCTACTGTACTCCCAGTACACACACGACTGTGTCCTCAGCCCCCTACTATACTCTCTGTACACAAATGGCTGTTTCCCTCAGCTCCTACTGCACTCCCTGAACACACAAGTCTGTGTCCGTCAGCCCCCTACTGTACTCCCTGTAGACACACTGCTGTGTCCCTCAGCCTCATCCTGTACTCCATGTACACACACGGCTTTGTCCTCAACCCCCTACTGTACTCTCTGTACACACACGAATGCATCCCTTAGCCCCCTACTGTACTCCCTGTACACACAGGGCTGAGTCCTCAATTCCCTACTGTATTCCCTGTACATAAACAACTGCATTGCTCAGCACCCTAGTGTACACCCTGGACACACATGGCTGCGTGCTCAGCCCCCGACTGTACTCCCTGTACACACACAGCTGTACCTTCAGCCCCTTCTGAACTCCCTGTGCACAAACGGCTGTGTGCTCAGTCCCGACTGTACTCCCTGTACACACACAGCTGTGACCCTCAGTACCCGACTGTAATTCCTGTACACATACAGAAGTGTCTTTAGCCCCCTCCTGTACTCCATGTACACACATGGCTGTGTCCTCAGCCCACCACAGTACTCCCTGTACAGACACAACTGTGCCCTCAGTCCCCTACTGTACTCCCTGTATGCACACGACTACATCCCTCAGCCCACTACTGTACTCCATGTACACACAGGGCTGTGTCCTTAATCCCCGACTGTACTCCATGTACACACACAACTGCATCCCTGAGCCCACTACTGTACTCCCTGTACACACACGGCTGTTTCCCTCAGCCCCCTACTGTTCTCCCTGTACATCCTCAGCTGTGTCCTTAAACACCAATTGTACTCCCTGTGCACACACGGCTGCGTCCGTCTGCCCCTACTGTACTCCCTGTACACACACGACTGCGTCCCTCAGCCCCCTACTGTACTCAGTGTACACAAATAGCTCTGTCCCTCATCCCCCGACTGTACTCCCTGTAAACACACGGCTGTCTCCTCAGCCCCCGATGTTCTCCCTGTACAAACACGGCTGTGTCCTCAGCCCCCGACTGTACTCCCTGTACACTTATGGCTGTGCCCTCAGCCCCCTACTGTCCTCCCTGACCACACACGACTGTGTCCCTCAGCCCCTACTGTACTCAGTTTACACACACGGCTGTGTCCCTCAGCACGCTACTGTACTCCCTGCACACACATGGCTGTGTGCTCAGCCCCCTACTGTACACCCTGGACACCCACTTCTGTGTCCTCAGCAGCTCACTTTACTCCCTGTACACACACGGCTGTGTCCCTCATCCTCCTACTATGCTCCCTGTACACACAGGGCTGTGTCCTCAAATCCCTACTGTACTCCCTGTACACACACGACTGCATCCCTCAGCCCCCTACTGTCCTCCCTGTACACACACGGCTGTGTGCTCAGCCCCCTACTGAACTCCCTGTACATCCACAGCTGTGTCGTCAACCCCCTACTGTACTCCCTGTACACACGCGGCTGTGTCCTCAGTCCCCTACTGTACTCCCTGTACACACATGACTGCGCCGTCAACCCCCTATTGTAGTCACTGTGAACCCACGTCTGTGTCCTCTTCAGCCTACTGTACTCCCTTTACAGACACGGCAGCATCCCTCAGCCCACTACTGTACTCCCTGTACACACAGGGCTGTATCTTCAGCCCTCTACTGTACTCCCTGTACACACATGGATGTGTGCCCAGCCCACTACTGTACCCCCTGTACACACATGGCTGTGTGCTCAGCCCCCTACTGCACTTCCTGTACACACACAGCTGTGTGGTCAGCCCCCTACTATACTCCCTGTACACACGAAGCTGTCCCCTCAGCCCCTACTGTACTCCTTGCTCACAAACGGCTGTGTGCTCAGCCCCGACTCTACTCCCTGAACACATACAGCTGTGTCCCTCAGCACCAGACAGTAATCCCTGTACACATACAGCTGTGTCCCTCAGACCCCTACTGTACTCCATGTACACACACGGCTGTGTCCTCAACCCACCACAGTACTCCCTGTACACACACAACTGTGCATTCAGTCCCCTCCTGTACTCGCTGTACACACACGACTGTGTCCCTCAGCCGCTATTGTACTCCCTGTACACACACGGTTGTGTCCCTCACCCTCCTACTATACTCCCTGTACACCCATGGCTCTGTCCTCAACACGCTACTGTAGCCCCTGTACACACGGATGTGTCCTCAGCCCCCTACTGTACTCCCGTGAAACCCACTTCTGTGTCCTCAGCAGCCCACTTTACTCCCTGTACACACACGACTGCATCCCTCAGTTCCTACTATACTCCCTGTACACACACGACTGCATCCCTCAGCCCGCTATTGTACTCCCTGTACACACAGGGAGGTGTCCCTCAGTCCCATCCTGTCCTCCCAGTACAAACACGACTGTGTCCCTCAGCCCGTACTGTACTCCCTGTACACACATGACTGCGTCCCTCTGAACCTACTGTACTCCCTGTACACACACAGCTGTGTGCTCAGCCCCCTACTGTACTCCTGTACACACACGACTGTGTCCCTCAGCCCCTACTGTACTCCCTGTACACACACGACTGTGTCCCTCAGCCACCTACTGTACTCCCTGTACATCCACAGCTCTGCTGTCATCTCCTACTGTACTCCCTGTGCACGCAAAATTGCATCCTAAAGCCCCCTACTGTACTCCCTGTAAACACAGGGCTGTGTCCTCAGCACCCTACTGTACTAACCGTACACACACAGGGCTGTGTTCCCCGCCCCCGACTGTACTCCCTGTAAACACACTGCTGTGTGCCCAGCCCTCTACTGTACTCCCTGTACACACACAGCTGTGCCCTCAACCCCTACGGTACTCCCTGTACACACACGGCTGTGTGCTCATTACCGACTGTACTCCCTGTACACACACAGCTGTGTCCCTCAGCCCCTACTGTACTTCCTGTACACACAGGGCGGTGTCCTTAACCCCCTACTGTACTCCCGTACACAAACATCTGCATCACTCAGCCCGCTACTGTACTCCCTGTACACACACGGCTGTGTCCTCAGCCCCCTATTGTA
The DNA here is from genome assembly GCF_020745735.1 of Hemiscyllium ocellatum. Taxonomy (NCBI): domain Eukaryota; kingdom Metazoa; phylum Chordata; class Chondrichthyes; order Orectolobiformes; family Hemiscylliidae; genus Hemiscyllium; species Hemiscyllium ocellatum. The sequence continues at coordinate 1,816,757 of NC_083421.1, read as the reverse complement.
CTCCCTGTACATCCTCAGCTGTGTCCTTAAACCCCTACTGTACTCCCTGTACACACACGGCTGTGTCCCTCTGCCTCTACTGTACTACATGTACACACACGACTGCGTCCCTCAGCCCCCTACTGTACTCAGTGTACACAAATGGCTCTGTCCCTCATCCCCCGACTGTACTCCCTGTAAACACACAGCTGTGTCCTCAGCCCCCGATGTTCTCCCTGCACATAAACGGCTGTGTCCTCAGCCCCCGACTGTACTCCCTGTACACTCACGGCTGTACCCTCAGCCCCCTACTGTCCTCCCTTTACACACACGACTGTGTCCCTCAGCCCCTACTGCACTCCCTGTACACACACGGTTGTGTCCCTTAGCCCCCTACTGTACTGCCTGTACACACACAGCTGTGGCCCTCAGCCCCCTACTGTACTCCATGTACACACACGGCTTCGTCCTCAACCCCCTACTGTACTCGCTGCACACGCACGGCTGTATGCTCAGCCCCCCACTGTACTCCCTGTACACACACGACTGTGTCCCTCAGCCCCTACTGTACGTCCTGTTCACACACGGTTGTGTCCCTCAGTCCCCTCCTGTCCTCCCTGTACACACACGACTGTGTCCCTCAGCCCCTACTGTACTCCCAGTACACACACGACTGTATCCTCAGCACCCTTCTGTACTCTGTGGACACACATGGCTGTGTGCTCAGCCCCCTACTGTACATCCTGGACACCCACATCTGTGTCCTCAGCTGCTCACTTTACTCCCTGGACACACACGGCTGTGTCCGTCATCCTCCTACTATACTCCCTGTACACCCACAGCTGTTGTCCTCAACCCCCTACTGTACTCCCTGTACACACACGACTGCATCCTTTAGCCCCCTACTGTACTCCCTGTACACACAAGGCTGTGTCCTCAATTCCCTACTGTACTCCCTGTACGCACACAACTGCATCGCTCAGCACCCTACTGCATTCCCTGGACACACATGGCTGCGTGCTCAGCCCCCGACTGTTCTCCCTGTACACACACAGCTGTACCCTCAGCCCCTTCTGTGCTCCCTGTGCACAAACGGTTGTGCGCTCAGTCCCGATTGTACTCCCTGTACACACACAGCTGTGACCCTCAGCACCCGACTGTAATTCCTGTACATATACAGAGGTGTCTTTAGCCCCCTCCTGTACTCCATGAACACACATGGCTGTGTCCTCAGCCCACCACAGTACTCCCTGTACAGACACAACTGTGCCCTCAGTCCCCTACTGTACTCCCTGTATGCACACGACTGCATCCCTCAGCCCCCTACTGTACTCCCTGTACACACAGGGCTGTGTTCTTAAACCCCTACTGTACTCCATGTACACACACAACTGCATCCCTCAGCCCGCTACTGTACTCCCTGTACACACACGGCTGTGTCCGTCTGCTCCTACTGTACTCGCTGTACACACACGACTGCGTCCCTCAGCCCCCTACTGTACTCAGTGTACATAAATGGCTCTGTCCCTCATCCCCCGACTGTACTCCCTGTACACACACGGCTGTGTACCTCATCCTCCTACTATACTCCCTGTACACACAGGGCTGTGTCCTCAACCCCCTACTGTACTCCCTGTACACACACGCCTGCATCCCTCAGCCTCCAAATATACTACATGTACACCCATGGCTCTGTCCTCAACCCCCTACTGTAGCCCCTGTACACACACGGCTGTGTCCTCAACCCCCTACTGTACTCCCTGGATACCCACTTCTGTGTCCTCAGCAGCCCACTTTACTCCCTGCACACAAACGACTGCATCCCTCAGTTCCTACTATACTCCCTGTACACTCACGACTGCATCCCTCAGTTCCTACTGTGCTCCCTGTGCACACACGGCTGTGTGCTCAGCCACCGACTGTACTCCCTGTACACTCACGGCGGTGTCCTCAGCCCCCGACTGTCCTCCCTGACCACACACGACTGTGTCCCTCAACCCCTATTGTACTCCCTGTACTCACACGGCTGTGTCCCTCAGCCCTCTACTGTACTCCCTGTCCTCACCCGGCTGTGTCCCTCAGCCACCTACTGTACTCCATGTACACACACGGTTTTGCCCTCAACCCCCTACTGTAATCCCTGCACATACACGGCTGTGTGCACAGCCCCCTACTGTACTCCCTGTAAACACACAGCTGTGTGCTCAGCCCCCCACTGTACTCCCTGTAAACACACGGCTGTGTCCCTCAGCCCCCTACTGTACTCCATGTACACACACGGCTGTGTCCTTAATCCCCGACTGTACTCCATGTACACACACAACTGCATCCCTGAGCCCACTACTGTACTCCCTGTACACACACGGCTGTTTCCCTCAGCCCCCTACTGTTCTCCCTGTACATCCTCAGCTGTGTCCTTAAACACCAATTGTACTCCCTGTGCACACACGGCTGCGTCCGTCTGCCCCTACTGTACTCCCTGTACACACACGACTGCGTCCCTCAGCCCCCTACTGTACTCAGTGTACACAAATAGCTCTGTCCCTCATCCCCCGACTGTACTCCCTGTAAACACACGGCTGTCTCCTCAGCCCCCGATGTTCTCCCTGTACAAACACGGCTGTGTCCTCAGCCCCCGACTGTACTCCCTGTACACTTATGGCTGTGCCCTCAGCCCCCTACTGTCCTCCCTGACCACACACGACTGTGTCCCTCAGCCCCTACTGTACTCAGTTTACACACACGGCTGTGTCCCTCAGCACGCTACTGTACTCCCTGCACACACATGGCTGTGTGCTCAGCCCCCTACTGTACACCCTGGACACCCACTTCTGTGTCCTCAGCAGCTCACTTTACTCCCTGTACACACACGGCTGTGTCCCTCATCCTCCTACTATGCTCCCTGTACACACAGGGCTGTGTCCTCAAATCCCTACTGTACTCCCTGTACACACACGACTGCATCCCTCAGCCCCCTACTGTCCTCCCTGTACACACACGGCTGTGTGCTCAGCCCCCTACTGAACTCCCTGTACATCCACAGCTGTGTCGTCAACCCCCTACTGTACTCCCTGTACACACGCGGCTGTGTCCTCAGTCCCCTACTGTACTCCCTGTACACACATGACTGCGCCGTCAACCCCCTATTGTAGTCACTGTGAACCCACGTCTGTGTCCTCTTCAGCCTACTGTACTCCCTTTACAGACACGGCAGCATCCCTCAGCCCACTACTGTACTCCCTGTACACACAGGGCTGTATCTTCAGCCCTCTACTGTACTCCCTGTACACACATGGATGTGTGCCCAGCCCACTACTGTACCCCCTGTACACACATGGCTGTGTGCTCAGCCCCCTACTGCACTTCCTGTACACACACAGCTGTGTGGTCAGCCCCCTACTATACTCCCTGTACACACGAAGCTGTCCCCTCAGCCCCTACTGTACTCCTTGCTCACAAACGGCTGTGTGCTCAGCCCCGACTCTACTCCCTGAACACATACAGCTGTGTCCCTCAGCACCAGACAGTAATCCCTGTACACATACAGCTGTGTCCCTCAGACCCCTACTGTACTCCATGTACACACACGGCTGTGTCCTCAACCCACCACAGTACTCCCTGTACACACACAACTGTGCATTCAGTCCCCTCCTGTACTCGCTGTACACACACGACTGTGTCCCTCAGCCGCTATTGTACTCCCTGTACACACACGGTTGTGTCCCTCACCCTCCTACTATACTCCCTGTACACCCATGGCTCTGTCCTCAACACGCTACTGTAGCCCCTGTACACACGGATGTGTCCTCAGCCCCCTACTGTACTCCCGTGAAACCCACTTCTGTGTCCTCAGCAGCCCACTTTACTCCCTGTACACACACGACTGCATCCCTCAGTTCCTACTATACTCCCTGTACACACACGACTGCATCCCTCAGCCCGCTATTGTACTCCCTGTACACACAGGGAGGTGTCCCTCAGTCCCATCCTGTCCTCCCAGTACAAACACGACTGTGTCCCTCAGCCCGTACTGTACTCCCTGTACACACATGACTGCGTCCCTCTGAACCTACTGTACTCCCTGTACACACACAGCTGTGTGCTCAGCCCCCTACTGTACTCCTGTACACACACGACTGTGTCCCTCAGCCCCTACTGTACTCCCTGTACACACACGACTGTGTCCCTCAGCCACCTACTGTACTCCCTGTACATCCACAGCTCTGCTGTCATCTCCTACTGTACTCCCTGTGCACGCAAAATTGCATCCTAAAGCCCCCTACTGTACTCCCTGTAAACACAGGGCTGTGTCCTCAGCACCCTACTGTACTAACCGTACACACACAGGGCTGTGTTCCCCGCCCCCGACTGTACTCCCTGTAAACACACTGCTGTGTGCCCAGCCCTCTACTGTACTCCCTGTACACACACAGCTGTGCCCTCAACCCCTACGGTACTCCCTGTACACACACGGCTGTGTGCTCATTACCGACTGTACTCCCTGTACACACACAGCTGTGTCCCTCAGCCCCCTACTGTACTTCCTGTACACACAGGGCGGTGTCCTTAACCCCCTACTGTACTCCCGTACACAAACATCTGCATCACTCAGCCCGCTACTGTACTCCCTGTACACACACGGCTGTGTCCTCAGCCCCCTATTGTACTCCCTGTACATCCTCAGCTGTGTCCTTAAACCCCTACTGTACTCCCTGTACACACACGGCTGTGTCCCTCTGCCTCTACTGTACTACATGTACACACACGACTGCGTCCCTCAGCCCCCTACTGTACTCAGTGTACACAAATGGCTCTGTCCCTCATCCCCCGACTGTACTCCCTGTAAACACACAGCTGTGTCCTCAGCCCCCGATGTTCTCCCTGCACATAAACGGCTGTGTCCTCAGCCCCCGACTGTACTCCCTGTACACTCACGGCTGTACCCTCAGCCCCCTACTGTCCTCCCTTTACACACACGACTGTGTCCCTCAGCCCCTACTGCACTCCCTGTACACACACGGTTGTGTCCCTTAGCCCCCTACTGTACTGCCTGTACACACACAGCTGTGGCCCTCAGCCCCCTACTGTACTCCATGTACACACACGGCTTCGTCCTCAACCCCCTACTGTACTCGCTGCACACGCACGGCTGTATGCTCAGCCCCCCACTGTACTCCCTGTACACACACGACTGTGTCCCTCAGCCCCTACTGTACGTCCTGTTCACACACGGTTGTGTCCCTCAGTCCCCTCCTGTCCTCCCTGTACACACACGACTGTGTCCCTCAGCCCCTACTGTACTCCCAGTACACACACGACTGTATCCTCAGCACCCTTCTGTACTCTGTGGACACACATGGCTGTGTGCTCAGCCCCCTACTGTACATCCTGGACACCCACATCTGTGTCCTCAGCTGCTCACTTTACTCCCTGGACACACACGGCTGTGTCCGTCATCCTCCTACTATACTCCCTGTACACCCACAGCTGTTGTCCTCAACCCCCTACTGTACTCCCTGTACACACACGACTGCATCCTTTAGCCCCCTACTGTACTCCCTGTACACACAAGGCTGTGTCCTCAATTCCCTACTGTACTCCCTGTACGCACACAACTGCATCGCTCAGCACCCTACTGCATTCCCTGGACACACATGGCTGCGTGCTCAGCCCCCGACTGTTCTCCCTGTACACACACAGCTGTACCCTCAGCCCCTTCTGTGCTCCCTGTGCACAAACGGTTGTGCGCTCAGTCCCGATTGTACTCCCTGTACACACACAGCTGTGACCCTCAGCACCCGACTGTAATTCCTGTACATATACAGAGGTGTCTTTAGCCCCCTCCTGTACTCCATGAACACACATGGCTGTGTCCTCAGCCCACCACAGTACTCCCTGTACAGACACAACTGTGCCCTCAGTCCCCTACTGTACTCCCTGTATGCACACGACTGCATCCCTCAGCCCCCTACTGTACTCCCTGTACACACAGGGCTGTGTTCTTAAACCCCTACTGTACTCCATGTACACACACAACTGCATCCCTCAGCCCGCTACTGTACTCCCTGTACACACACGGCTGTGTCCGTCTGCTCCTACTGTACTCGCTGTACACACACGACTGCGTCCCTCAGCCCCCTACTGTACTCAGTGTACATAAATGGCTCTGTCCCTCATCCCCCGACTGTACTCCCTGTACACACACGGCTGTGTACCTCATCCTCCTACTATACTCCCTGTACACACAGGGCTGTGTCCTCAACCCCCTACTGTACTCCCTGTACACACACGCCTGCATCCCTCAGCCTCCAAATATACTACATGTACACCCATGGCTCTGTCCTCAACCCCCTACTGTAGCCCCTGTACACACACGGCTGTGTCCTCAACCCCCTACTGTACTCCCTGGATACCCACTTCTGTGTCCTCAGCAGCCCACTTTACTCCCTGCACACAAACGACTGCATCCCTCAGTTCCTACTATACTCCCTGTACACTCACGACTGCATCCCTCAGTTCCTACTGTGCTCCCTGTGCACACACGGCTGTGTGCTCAGCCACCGACTGTACTCCCTGTACACTCACGGCGGTGTCCTCAGCCCCCGACTGTCCTCCCTGACCACACACGACTGTGTCCCTCAACCCCTATTGTACTCCCTGTACTCACACGGCTGTGTCCCTCAGCCCTCTACTGTACTCCCTGTCCTCACCCGGCTGTGTCCCTCAGCCACCTACTGTACTCCATGTACACACACGGTTTTGCCCTCAACCCCCTACTGTAATCCCTGCACATACACGGCTGTGTGCACAGCCCCCTACTGTACTCCCTGTAAACACACAGCTGTGTGCTCAGCCCCCCACTGTACTCCCTGTAAACACACGGCTGTGTCCCTCAGCCCCCTACTGTACTCCATGTACACACACGGCTTTGTCCTCAACCCCCTACTGTACTCCTTGCACACACACGGCTGTGTGCTCATCCCCCCACTATACTCCCTGTAAACACACGGCTGTGTCCCTCAGCCCCCTACTGTACTCCCAGAACACACACGACTGTGTCCTCAGCACCCTACTGTACTCCCTGGACACACATGGCTGTGTCCCTCAGCCCCCTACTGTACACCCTGGACACCCACTTCTGTGTCCTCAGCAGCCCACTTTATTCCCTGTACACAAACGACTGCATCCCTCAGTTCCTACTATACTCATTGTACACACACGACTGCATCCCTCAGTTCCTACTGTGCTCCCTGGACACACACCACTGCATCCCTCAGCCCGCTACTGCACTCGCTGCAAACACACGGCTGTGTCCTCAGCCCCCTACTGTACTCCCTGTACATCCACAGCTGTGCCGTCAACCCCTACTGTACTCCCTGTTCACACGCGGCTGTCTCCGCAGTCCCCTTATGTACTCCCTGTACACGCATGGCTGCGCCATCAATCCCCTACGGTAGTCGCTGTGAACCAACTTCTGTGTCCCCTTCAGCCTACTGTACTCCCTGTACACACACGGCTGCATCCCTCAGCCCGATACTGTACTCCCCGTACACCCACAGCTGTGTCCTCAGCCCCCTACTGTACTTCCTGTACACACACAGCTGTGTGCTCAGTCCCCTACTATACTCCCTGTCCACAGATGGCTGTGTGCTCAGCCCCCTACTGTACTCCCTGTACACACACAGCTGTGTGCTCAGCCTCCGTCTGTACTCACTGTACACATACAGCTGTGTCCCTCTGCCCCTTACTATACTCCCTATACACACACAGAAGTGTCTCTCAGCCCACCACAGTACTCCCTGTACACACACAGCTGTGCCTTCAGTCCCCTACTGTACTCGCGGTACACACCCGACTGTGTCCCTCAGCCCCTATTGTACTCCCTGTACACACACGGCTGTGTCCCTCAGACTCCAACTATACTCCCTGTACACCCATGGCTCTGTCCCCAAACCCCTACTGTACTCCCTGTACACACTCGGCTGTGTCCTCAGCCCCCTACTGTACTCCCTGTACACCCACTTATGTATCCTCAGCAGCCCACTTTACTCCCTGTACACACACAACTGAATCGCACAGTCCCTACTGTACTCCCTGTACACCCACGGCTATGTCCACAACCCCCTACTATACTCCCTGCACACACACGACTGCATCCCTCAGCCCGCTACTCTATTCTGTACACACATGGCTGTGTCCCTCATCCACAGCTGCGCCGTCAATCCCCTAATGTACTCCCTGTACACACACGACTGCATCCCTCATCCCGCTACTGTACTCCCTGTACACACAGGGTTGTGTCCTAAGCCCTCTACTGTACTCCCTGTACATCCACAGCTGAGCCGTCAATCCCCTACTGTACTCCCTATACACTCACGGCTGTGTCCTCAGTCCCCTACTGTACTCCCTGTGCACACATGACTGTGCCGTCAACCCCCTACTGTAATCGCTGTGAACCCACTTCTGTGTCCTCAGCCCCCTACTGTACTCCCTGTACACGCAGAGCTTCATCTTTAGCGCCCTACTGTACTCCCTGAATACCCACTTCTGTGTCCTCATTCCCCTACTGTACTCCCCGTACACCCACAGCTGTGTGCTCAGCCCTCTACTGTAGTCCCTGTACACACACGGCTATGTCCTCAGCCCCCTACTGTACTCCCTGTACACACACGACTGTGTCCTCAGCCCCCTACTGTTCTCCCTGTACACCCACAGCTGTGTCCTCAGCCCCCTACTGTACTCGGGTACAAACACGGCTGTGTCCCTCAGACCCCTACTTTACTCCCTATACACACACGGCTTTGTACTCAACCCCCTACTGTACTCCCTGTACACACACGGCTGTGTCCTCAGCCCCCTACTGTACTCCGGTACACACACGGCTGTGTCCTCAGCCCCCCTACTGTACTCCCTGTACACACTCGGCTGCATCCCTCAGCCCACTACTGTACTCCGTGTACACACACGAGTGTGTCCTCAGCCCCCTACTGTACTCCCTGTACACACACGGCTGCATCCCTCAGCCCCCTACTGTACTCCCTGAATACCCACTTCGGTGTCCTCATTCCCCTACTGTACTCCCCGTACACCCACAGCTGTGTGCTCAGCCCTCTACTGTAGTCCCTGTACACACACGGCTGTGTCCTCAGCCCCCTACTGTACTCCCTGTACACCCACAGCTGTTTCGTCAGCCCCCTACTGTATTCGGGTACAAACACGGCTGTGTCCCTCAGACCGCTACTGCACTCCCTGTTCACACACGACTGCGTCCCTCAGCCCCCTAGTTACTCCCTATACACACACGGCTTTGTACTCAGCCCCCTACTGTACTCCCTGTACACACACGGCTGTGTCCTCAGCCCCCTACTGTACTCCGGTACACACACGGCTGTGTCCTCAGCCCCCTACTGTACTCCGTTACACACGTGGCTGTGTTGCCAAATTCCAAGCAATGTCAACTATAAGTTTGCTGATGTCATCACCAAAGGAAGAATGATGAGTCTGAACACAGAAAGGAGGTCGTGGGTTTGGTGGCATCGTGGAATGATAATAACCTCCTTCTCAATTTCGGCAAAAGTAATGAACTGATCATTGACTTTAGAATGAAAGGAGGGGAACAAGCCACTATCTCCATCAACAGTCGAGAGAGTACAGATCGTCAAGTCCCTCGGAGTGATCATAACTGCCAACCTACCCTTGACTTCTCACATAGGTATGACAGTCAAGATGGTTCAAAAACGTCTCTCCTTCCTCACTTGGCTCAGGTTATTTAGCATGCACTATTTCTACCGATGCACTATTGTGAACGTACTGTCCGGGTGCGCAATGGCCTGCTACGGCAACACTCTGCCAAGGACCATCAGAAATTACAGAAGATTGTGTTCACAGCCCAGACTATGACAGACTCCAATCTCCCAACCATTGACTCTATTTACACTCCTCGTTGTCGCAGAAAGGCTGCCAACATCTATCCTAGATTACTGAGGGAAGGGAGAGAGAAAATAGCTAGGGCCTTAACAGATACCTTTGTAACATGCTTGAACACAACTGAGGTCCTGGAGGACTGGAAATCTTCTAATAATCTTGTTTAAGAAGGGTAGCATGAATAAACCAGTTAATTATAGACCCCTCATGTCAGGGGTGGAGAAGCTGCAAGAGAAGATACTGAGGGATAGGATCTATTCTCATTTGGATGAAAATGGTATTATCAATGAGAGGCAACATGATTTAGTACAGGGAAGGTCATTTCTTAACTACTTAATAGAATTATTTGAAGAAGTGACAAAGTTGATTGCTGAAAGAGGGGCTGTAAATGTCATGGACATGGACGTCCGGAAGACATTTGATAAGATTTCCCATGGTCGGGTCATGGAGAAAGTGAAGTCACATGGTGTCCAGGGTGTGCTAGCTGCATGCATAAACAACTGGCTTGGCAACAGGAGACAGAGCATAATAGGGCAAGTGAGTTTCTCAAAATGGATAATTGTGACCAGTGATGCTTCATCTTAGATGTTTCGGGTAATTTACATGAATGGGCCGGGAGCGTAGGAATACAGACATTTATGTAGAGATGGAGGATTTGGATTGGCGCAGGCTTGGACTGCCGAATGGCCAGTTCCTGAACTGGAATGTTCTTTGTTCTAACATTACCAAAGACCCATCACATGCCTCTAAAGTTCTCCCACAACCTCTTGCATCAGACTAAAAGATACAGATGCTTTAACACACGAGGAACAAGTTCAGGAACAGCTTCTTCTAGGCTGTTAATAGCCTGATGAATGGACTCTCTGAGCTCAGATAATGCTGATTTTGTTCATATTGACCTCATCTGGCACACGCCCCGTGCAGCGTAACCTATATGCCTCTCAGACATGTTTTACAGCCATCGTTCACTATATCCATTCTTACCATGATCTTCCTGGACATCTTGGCACAGGACAAAATAAATCCTCACCTCCCTACCCCCATCTCCCTCCAGTGCTCACGCCCAGGTCTCTCCGGTCCTCACCCCCAGCTCCTCCCATTCACCCCCAGCTCCCCTTGACCCTATCCCCAGCTCCCTGTGACCTTTGTCTCTCACTGTTTCCCTCACACTGCCTATTTCCCTGTGTTTTCCTTTTCCCTGTCTTCTGTTTCTTTCCCTGAACCTATTATCTTTCCTTCTCCCTGCACATGTGACTGTTTGTTTCCTTGTTTTGTTTCCTTTCTATCTTTGACTGACTGTCCATCTGTTTCCCTCGATGTGTTCTCTCTCCTTCCCTTTGTTTCTGTCTCTTTCTCCTTCGTTGTGATGGTGATGGCTTCTCTATTCGTTTGCAGCATGTGATGGTTCATTGGTTCGATGTTGGAAATACAATACACTCAACAGGGTTTTGGTGTAGAGGAAATAATTTAAAATTATCAGTTAACTTTCAATTGTTGTCAAAACAGCAACCAGGACGTGGGTATCCATTTAACAGCCAATTGTTACATGTAATTATTTTGAAACCGCCCGTCTCCCAGTGCTCTGTATACTGGCAACTCAAAGCATTCTATTCGGGTGCATAATGACCTGGCATGGTAACTGCTCTGCCGAGGACCAAATGAAACTACAGACGGTTGTGTGCACAGTCCAGACCATCACGGAAGACAACCTTCTGTCCATTTGTACTTATCATTGTCGCAGAAAGGCTGGCAACATCAAAGATCTCTCTCAAACTGGTAATGATCTCCTACAACCTCTTCGAACAGGGAGGTGATACAAAGGTTTGAAAACATGGACCAGCATGCTCAGGAACACTTCCTTCCCTACCATTATTAGACTGACAAATTGACATCTCTAACTTTTCAAATAATATTAATCTTGCTAATGTCGATCTTACTTTGCACACCTCCTGAAGCTGTAACCTTGTATGCCTCACTCTGTCCAAGGACCCTGTGATCTATGTTTTCTTGTTTAGGGTCATGTCCCTGCACTACAATAAAAATAAACCTTTCCATTGTACATTTGACTAAAATAAATGAAACCAAATCAGATCAAACACGTGGACTGCATTGGCTCAAGATCTTCTCAAGGGTAACTGGAAATTCTCAAGGGTAACTGGAAAAATGAACTCATGCTGCCCCAGTCAGAGATACCCATATCTAATTAATGGATAGAAGAAGATGACCACACTTAGGAAGGACAGACAGAGGTAATCAAATCACTTTAAACATGATCTTAGATATATACAGGTTTCCCTCAATATTTGTAAGTAGAGTGTTCGTACGAAACTTCGCAAGCTGATATTTTGTAAAGTGCAGTAGCACTAATTTATATGGGAAAAAATTTGGCTTTCTTCGTCAAAGTGAAAATCTTCTTCGGATTTCTTTTGGTTAGCGAAACAATGACCTAATGAAAGTCATTCGAAAAGGGAAGTGATGAAAAGCAAACTTTTGAAAAGCGGGGGAGATCTGTATTTACAAGGGCATGATATTCAGGAAGATGGGAAAGGTGAAAAATAAATGAGGTGAATCTCACATTTTATTTCCAGCCCAACTGATCATCATTCTCTTTGTTTGCTCTTTTTCTTCTATATCTCTTTTTCTCCATTGATTCCTTCTCCCCTTCAAAACAGACTTCCCCGTCAACGGTATTAAACACACTCCTTTCCAGTTGCTTTCAGTTCAGGAAAGTTTCCCAGCACTTTCTGTTCATTTCTTTGCATTTCTTTCTAAAATTTCAGATTTTCAGCATCTTCCTTTATTTGCTTTCACCTTCAATTTTGTTATTTCGTGGGATGTTGTCACCTCTGCCAAGGGCAGCATTTGGTGACCATCACTAGTTGCCCTGACTCTGAGGCCATTCCACAAGCCAATATAAAGTTAAGCAGATTGCCATGGGTCTCAAGTCACAATTAACCCTGACCGCGTAATAACATTAGATTTCTTTATCGAAGGTGATCAGTGAAAGAAGAAGGTTTTCAGACAAAATGTTGCGTTTATGTTTGTTTTTCGTGAAATTCACTTTTATTCCAATTCTTATCATTTTTATTTAAGTTCTGCCATCAGCCGTGTGAGGACTTAAAACAAATCACTTGAAACAACATCTTTAGTTTAATCAGCTTTGCTCCTGAATTACACCCAGCGACATTCCTACATTCATACATTGTCCTAATCATGAAGTAACGTCCGAGACAAGAACAATTTTGTGATTGAAATATTTGTAATCAGGAAAGTGGTCAGCAGAGAGCTTGAAACATTAAGTCTGAATTTTACCAACGTGCAGCCAATGGTTTTTTTCCGCAGCGGCACTGACACAGAGCTGAAGATTGGGGATATTAGGAGCTGGGAGTGGACAGGTTTGGTGACAGACAGAACACGAGACATAAACCAGTTCAGGGCAAAAAGGGATCTCGAGGTTGTGCACAGTTTTGTTCGCAGATGTTTGTGAGGGAGTGGTCTGCAATTCATGGGTAATGAATGGAGACTGCAATTGAAACTGAAGGCAATAGTTTCTTTCTCTGGCAAATATAGATAACAGAAACTGCAACGAAGTTCAAACTTGTTTATGGGATTAATGAATGCATAGAGGTAGAGAACATCAACAATAGCGAGAATAGGTTAGTACTACACCCTTCACCCCGCCCAGAATAATCATCAGCACTGCTGATATCCGATATGGTAGAAATCCCCAAAAGCGGGAAATCTTGAAAAAACTCTTGGAAAACCTCCTCTCCATTGTTGTAATGTTCCAGTCCGTTATTCTCAGATTCAGATCTATGCAGCTGTTAATCTCTGTAACTGTTGGAGCTGATGCATCTGTTACTACAGTGGGATAGCGCACTGAATGAAGCCTCTTGCTAATAGGATAGGGAAACCCTCCAATGACACGTGTGCATTGCATGGAGACTGATATCAATCACAGTCAGAGCAAACAGTCCCAGCTTCCAATACAGCACATTCAGTTCACCATATATCTGGACTGGACTACATGTTGACATTCTGGATAAGTGGTGCTGGATGAGCACAGCAGTTCAGGCAGCATCCAAAATGCAGCGAAATCCGCGTTTCGGGCAAAAGCACTTCATCAGGAATCAAGGCAGTGAGCCTGAAGCGTAGAGAGATAAGCTAGAAGAGGGTGGGGGTGGGGAGAAAGTAGCATCGAGTATAATGGGTGAGTGAGGGAGGAGATGAAGGTGAATAGGTCAGGGAGGAGAGGGTGGAGTGGATACGTGGGAAAGGAGCTAGCAGGTCAGACAAGTCCGGACAAGTCATGGGGACAGTGCTGAGCTGTAAGTTTGGAACTATGGTGAGGTAGGGGGAGGGGAAATGAGGAAACTGTTGAAGTCCACATTGATGCCCTGTGGTTGAAGTGTTCCGAGGCAGAAGATGAGGCGTTCTTCCTCCAGACGTCTGGTGATAAGGGAGCGGTGGTGAAGGAGGCCCACGACCTCCATGTCCTCGGCAGAGTGGGAAGGGGAGTTGAAATGTTGGGCCAAGGGTCGGTGTGATTGATTGGTGTGGGTGTCCCTGAGATGTTCCCTAAAGCGGTCTCTAGGAGGCGCCCAGTTTCCCCAATGTAGAGGAGACCGCCTCGGGAGCAACGGATACAATAAATGATATTAGTGAATGTGCAGGTAAAACTTTGATGGATGTGGAAAGTTCGTTTAGGGTCTTGGATAGAGGTGAGCTAGGAGGTGTGGGCACAGGTTTTACAGTTCTTGTAGTGGCAGAGGAAAGTGGCAGGATGGGAGAGTGGATTGTAGGGGGGTCGTGGACTTGACCAGGTAGTCACGGAGGGAAAGGTCTTCGCGGAATGTGGAAAGGGGTGGGGAGGGAAATATATCCTTGGTAGTGGGGTCTTTGTGGAGGTGGCGGAAATGTTGGCGGATGATTTGGTTAATACGAAGGTTTGTAGGGTGGAAGGTGAGTACCAGGGGCGTTCTGTTCTTGTTACGGTTGCAGGGGTGGGGTCTGAGGGCGGAAGTGCGGGATGTGGATGAGATTCGTTGGAGGGCATCTTTAACTATGTGGGAAGGGAAATTGCAGTCTCTAAAGTAGGAGGTCATCTGGTGTGTTCTATGGTGGACCTGGTCCTCCTGGGAACAGATACAGCAGAGCCGGATGAATTGGGAATATGGGGATGGCATTTTTGCAAGAGGTAGGGTGGGAAGAGGTGTAATCCAGGTAGCTGTGGGAGTCGGTGGGTTTGTAAGAAATGTCAGTGTCAAAAGTGTCGTCATTAATGGGGATGGAGAGGTCCAGGAAGGGGAGGGAGGTGTCAGAGATGGTCCAGGTAAATTTAAGGTCAGGGTGGAATGTGTTGCTGAAGTTGATAAATTGCTCAACCTCCTCGCGGGAGCACGAGGTGGCGCCAATGCAGTCATCAATGTAGCGGAGGAAGAGGTGGGGAGTGATGCCAGTGTAATTATGGAAGATCAACTGTTCTACATAGCCAACAAAGAGACAGACATAGCTGGGGCCCATATGTGTGCCCATGGCTACCCCTTTTGTCCCTCTGTGATGACCTGGTCAGGTCCAACTCAACAATTCAACTCCTCTTCCCACTCTGCGAGGACATGGAAGTCCTGGGCCGCCTTCTCCACCACTCCCTGACCACCAGACGCCTGGAGGAAGAACGCCTCATCTTCTGCCTCGGAACACTTCAACCCCAGGGCATCATGTAGACTTCAACAGCTTCCTCATTTCCCCTTCCCCCACCTTATCCTAGTTTGAAGCTTCCTGATCAGCATTGTCCTCATGACTTGTCCGGAGATGTCCGACCTGCCTAGCTTGTTTTCCACGTATCCACTCCACCCTCTCCTCCCTGACCTATCACCTTCATCCCCTCCCTCACTCACCCATTGCACTCTATGCTACTCTCTCCCCACCCCTACCCTCCACTAGCTTATTTCTCCACTCTGGAAGAGACAATGGGCTGAGTTCCCCCCACTTTTGCTGTAAATAATTCTGTGATATGTAATCAAAGCCTTTGGAGAGAGGGTAGACAAGCTAGTTCAATGAAGGACACAGAGTGCTCCACCATCAATAATCTATTCCTATTATCTCATGAAATTTCAGCTGCCTCTGAAATGTCTTTTCAAACAAAGTGGAGTTCCTGAGATTTACGGGATCATAAGAAAAAATATCCTTTTTTCCTTTGATTCTTAAAGAATAAACAGATTTCGGCCGTAACACAGATGACACAGACACACCAACTATAATAGGAACAGGAAAGGACTACATTGTCCATATGTAACCAAATTCAGCATGTAGCTCTGTCAAGAAACATGAAATATAGTGATACGGAAACATGAAATACAAACAGAAAATGATGGTAGAAGCGCAACAGATGAGGAAGTATCTGCATAGAGAAACAGAGTTAACATACCGAATATGATGTGACACTGTTCTGAAAAAGTCATATTGAAATCAAAGGTTAATTCTGTGTATCCCTGCTCAGAGGGTGCCAGACCTGTTGAGTTTCCCTCTAACGATTACGTTTTCTTTCTGAACTGTGACAAATTGACTGATCTGAACGATATAAGTAAAGGTGCTATCTCAGTTGAATCTCGAATATTTGTTTATGGACATTAAATGAGAAATTACAAAGTTCCTACGTTTGACAGAGCTCTAAATATCCATGACATATTGCATTGTGAGACAAAATCATTGTGAGACATTGTTGAAACAAAAACCGAAGTTGCTGCAAAAGGTCTGCAGTATCTGTGCAGAGAAATCAGAATTAATGTTTCTAATTCAGTGGCCCTTCCGCAGAACGGATGGTAGTCCTGAAAATGTTGATTAATATACAGCAGAGGCTGAATAGCTGTTAATGGAGATTGTTAGTAGCTAACAATAGGGGGTGAGTAATGCTAGGCCACGTGAGAACTAGGCCTGGTGTATGGGTCGGAGGCATTGAGGAGTTCAGTCCCTAACATTATTGACCATTATTTTGAGTGTGAATGGCTGTGGGGTCCACCCACGGAAAATGAGGTGTTGTTCTACCAGCTTGTGTTGAAATGTCCTGGAACACTGCAGCAAGCCTGACGCAGAGATACTGGCCAGCGAAAAGGATAGGGTATTTAACTGGCAGGTAACTGGAAACTCAAGGTTTTTTGCAGAGGTAAAGCTTGGATATTCAGTGAAGTAGTCACCCAGTCTACCTTGAGTTTCCCCAATGTAGAGCAGATCACAATGTGAGCAGATAATGTAATAGACCGGGTTGTGGGAAATGATTGTAGGATACTGCTTCACCTGGAAGGTATGTTTGTCCCTCAGATAGTTATGAGGGAGGAGGTAAGTGGAAAAGTGTAACACCTCCGGCAGGGGAAAGTGAAGTGTACCTGTGGTGGGGGCTGGGGGAAATCGGGGGGAGGTGTGGGCAATGAATAACGAGTAGATCAGGGTGTCCTGGAGGAAATGGTCACTCCAGAAGGCGGAAAAGGGAGAGGAGGCAAATATGTGTCTGGTGGTGGCATCTCGCTGGAGGTCGGGGAATGCAGACTGATGATCTTCTGCATGTGAACGCTCGTGGGATGGTAGATAAGGACAAGGAAAACTCTAATGCTGTTGCAGGAGGGAGGAGAGAGGGTGAGGGTAGAAGTGCAGGAAGTGGGTCAGAACTGGTTGAGGGCGCTGTCGAGAACAGTGCTGGGGAATTCTCGGTTGAGGAAGAAGGTGGACATTTAAGAGGCCACACTTTTGAAATTGTCATCATCAGAACCAATGCGATGGGGACGGAGGATATGGGGGAGTGGAATGGAGTCTTTGCAGGAAACAGGGTGTGAGGATGCATACTCTAGGTATCTGTGGGAGTCGGTGGGCTAATACTGGATATCAGTGCCAGGTCTATCCCCAGAAATAGAATTAGATATGTCGAGGAAAGGAAGGGAGGAATCAGAGGTAGACCAGCTGAAAGTGAGGGAGAGGTGCAAATTGGAAACAATGAACTTTTCCAATTCTGGACAAGAGAGAGGAGCAGCAGCAATGATACAATCTATGTATCAGAGAAAGTGTTGTGGATGAGGCTGGAATAGAACTGGAACAAGGAATGGTCTACGTACCCCATGAAGGAACAGGTATAACATGGGCCCACATATGTATACATATACCACCTCGATGTGGCAGGAGCAGGCTGAAGCAATGGGTCTGCATGGGCAGTTCTGTTTGTGGATTTTCAGGAGGAGATAAAAGCGAACTCTGCTATCAGAGGACCATCAGCTTCGGGACTTTTAGGTGGGGGACAGTGGAGGGGCGAGTGGGTGGGAATCTCCAGATGAAATGTGTTCATATTTAGTTAATAAAAGTAACCTGACGTGCTATGGTAGGGTTATGGACCAGCAGGTGACATGTGGAGGTATCTCAGAGCTGGCACTCAGCCTCTGAAATGTAGAGGTGAGTCCACCAGACTGCAGCAGCACCTCCCTTATCGGCACAGGCTGAATAACATAATCAGGGTTGGATCGAAGCATACAGGGTACAGTCTGTTCATAGGATGATAGGTTGGATAGGGAGAGGGGATAGAGATTTTTCAAGACAACCAAACTCACATGGAGCGTTCTCAATGAACAGATTGAGTTCAAGTAAACTCCAGAGGAATGGGTCCAGGTGGAGGGCGAGTGATGGAGTTGGGGGAAGGGTCTGTGGGATGGGAAGTGGACTCTTGCCCAAAGAAATGGACACCGAGGAGAAGACGGTGGAAGAGAAGTTCAACATTATGTCATTACTGGAATTCATTAAAGTGGGGGCACAGAGGGATAAAGCTGAGACCTTTGCTGAGTACAAAACATTCAGCATTAACGCGTGGAAGGTTAGGAGGGATGGTGAATACACGACAGGAGGTGGGCTTGGGGGAGGGGATGGACTCATATTGCAGGGCATAGGTGGGTTTGCAGGTTCCAGAGGCTCACAGGCATCTCTAAGTTACTCCATCTTGTGGGCCTCGTATATCTGGCGAACACAGCAAATGAGCTGGAGAATGAAGTAGAATTGGGGAATGGTGCAGCCTTGAGCCAATGTGATGTGATGTTGTCGGACAGAGAAACTACTATTGATCTCAGTGGCACTGACATCGCACGACCAGTCCTCAGAAAATAACTGATTGAAAATAATCGGAATCGTTATCTTATTGTAATCCTCTGATTTAATTGGGGTGACACTCAACCAGCAAGGTCTTACTTTTCTGAGACTTTAGATCAAACTGTGAAAACAGAATGTATCTTGATATTATTAATAAGACAAATCCATCCATGGTGTTGGAAGGCACTAGGAAGGGCAGAGTTTATTTTTCATTCCCAATAGCTCTAGTGAAGGTCTCATTTTTCCTTGAAAAAATTACCAGCTCAGAATTTCCTCTGATTCCCATTAACCACAGTTTGCTGAGGTTTAATGTTGCTACATGAGTCAAATATTACTTTGATGCAAGGGGTGTTACTCTGATCTCACCTGAAATGAAACTGGAAAATCAGTTAAAATTGTAAAGAGCAAAATGATAGAACACGGCTTATTTGAAAAATGTGGTCACTGTCCTCACAACGTTTAAGGAAAAACTGATGCATGGACTTCTGATTCTGAGGAGAGATTCATCCAATTTGTGATGAGGCTGTTTGGTTACGCACTGTGACACAGAGACAGAAATAAAGTTCCACTCTCTATGGGGAACAAAACCACCCTGTTCACGGTGCATTGGACAGTGACAGACACACACACTATTGGACATTGATCATCCAGATCTCATCATTGACTGATGACCAATAGCAGCACAGAAGCCAGCAGTTCCCATCAAGCAAAAAGGGAAAGGAATGGCCAGTGGAAGTGGGAGTAACTAGGGAACTGGTGTAACTTACAGGGGGAGTGGGAGAAGAAAGATGTGAAGAGATATTATCAGTGGAAGACTATGTAGCAACAGAAGGGGTAATGCAAGGGAAGTAGGAGTGTAAAAAAGAGTAGGAAGGCGAAGGAATAATGGCTAATGAAGTTTTAGTGACTGGGAAAAAACTTGCTTTTGCAAAAGTGAGGTTGGTTGAAAAACGTGACTGTTCAGGAAAATTGGGATCTGGTCCCATTGAAAATTAAGTTTTGTTGGACTTCTTTTTCTATCACTTGATTCTTGTTCAGATTGCACATTCACTCTGTATTTCTGCATCTCCATCAAAAGCAGATAACATGTTTCTTTTTCTACCCTGGTATGGTGTATGAATATTATTTGATTTTTTAAATTTACTTCCAATTCAAGGTAGACATGAGAATATGATTTGATCTCCTGCAGTTTGTCCATAATGTTAAAGTTAATTGAGTATTCGTCCTCATCACATTAACTGATTCAAGCAATGAGTCTGTCTCCATCCTGCAGATGAAAATTTTTTTCAGTTCTGAAAATTCTAACGAAAAACAGTTCCACATAAAATACTTATGTTCCAAACCATAGTTCATTCTAAATTAGATACACAATTTATGAATAAGACATGCTGAGGCGCAGAGTGTAAAAGGTGAATTCAACTCTATGTCGAAAAACCTATTTGCTGCTCCCTCAGAATAGGTGTTAACTACATCACTCTGTAAATTTCCCGAAAGAAGAATAGCAAGAGACTGAAAATCTTAATTCCTCCTCTGTGAATAACATGTGGAGAATAGGAAGAAAATCAAGGTTTGTTTGTGAGATTCATAAATGATGATGATGAGAATGTGGAAGATGGATGGAAGTGGAGTGATAACTAATGTTGGGGATGACACAAAGATTAGCTGGATGGTTCACAGTGAGGAGGACAGGGTTAGGCTACAGGACGATATAAACAGATGATTTCTATATCCAGATTAATGGCCGATGAAGTTTAACACTGATAAATGTGAGATGATGCACATCTGAATTAACAAGACAAGTGAGTACTCAGACTGTGAAGGGCGAGGGCTAAATTTGCTCCTTTTTTCATTGCAGCGGCGAAGGTTGAGGAGGGAACCTGGTACAGATATACAAGAAGAAGAAAGCGAGGACTGTAGATGCTGGAGATCAGAGCTGACAAATGTGTTGCTGGAAAAGCGCAGCAGGTCATTTAGCATCCAAGCAGCAGGAGAATCGACGTTTCAGGCATAAGCACTTCTTCACGACTGAAGAAGGTGTGCCAAGCAAGCTAAGATAAGAGGTACGGAGGAGGGACTTGGGGGAGGGAAGTTGGGAATGCGATAGGTGGAAGGAGGTTAAGCTGAGGGTGATAAGCTGGAGAGGGGGTGGGGTGGAGAGATCGGGAAGGAGATTGCAGGTCAAGAAGGCGGTGTTGAGTCTGAGGGTTGGGACTGAGATATGGTGGGGGTAGGGGAAATGAGGAAGTTGGAGAAATCTGCATTCGTTCCTTGTGGTTGGAGGGTTCCTAGGCGGAAGATCAGGCGCTCTTCCTCCAGGCGTCGTGTTGCCATGGTCTGGCGATGGTCCATCGCCCCTCCCCCCACATTATCTCAATCCCAACTTTCGGACTCAGCACCGAACAGACAGCAGCTGTTTCCCTTACTCGAAGGGTCAAAAACAAAGGGACACATACTTAAAGTGAAAGGCAGGGGATTGAGAAAGGATTTGTGAGTCTGTTTTGAGCTGAGAGGCTGGAACAGACATAGAATATAAAATTCCTACAGTGTGGAAATAGGCTCTTTGGCCCAACAAATCCACACTGACCCTCCAAAGAATAAACCACCTAAATACGCTCCTCCTATATTTACCCCGACTAATGCAACTTACCTACACATCCCTGAGCACTATGGACAATTTAGTATGGCCAATTCACCGAACCTGCACATCGTTGGATTGTGGGAGAAAACCGAAGTAGCTGGAGGAAACCACACAGACACAGGGAGAATGTGCAAAATCCATACAGTCAGTCGTCCGAGGCTGGAATCAATCTTGGGTCCCGAGCACTCTCAGGCAGGCTTGCTCACCACTGAGTCGCCATCCTGCCCCTGGTGACATGTGTCTGGAATGCATTGCCTAGGCGGGTGATTGAGCCAGTAGTCTCACAAACTTTCTAAAAAGCCTTTGGATATGCACTTGGTCGTGCAGGCTAGCATTTTCATTCAATGATTCTATGTGGTGGCAGCCATGAACACTCTGATATATTCTGAAGCAATAGCTAATGGCAGTTGCTGGTTTGTTCCATTGACTGTACTCAGTCAGTGAGCCTCCAGTGAAGTGCTGGTGTTATCTTCCACTTTCTATTTAAGTGTTCCAGTTTCCTTGTGTTGGTAATGTAATTTCCGGTGTCGATGATGTCATTTCCTGCCCTTTTTCTCAGAGGGTGGGAGATGGAGTCAAAATTCATGTGTTTGTTGATGTAGTTCGAGTTGGAATGCCATGTTTCTAGGAATTCTTGCGCTTGTCTCTGATTGCCATGTCTTAGGATGGATATGCAGACCTAGTCAAAGTGGCGTACTTCCTCATCAGTACGAAAGAAATAAAGTTTGGGGTCACGTGGCTAGTTGATATTCATATATCCTGGAGACTAGTTTTCTGTTTGTTTTTCCGTTGTAGTGTTTGTTAAAGTTCTTGCAAGGCTTGTTGTTCCTGGAGCAGAACAGACAAAGATGTGAATTTATTGCAGAGCTCAAAAGTATGAAAAATGTTGTTGAGTTAAAAAACAATGCTCATTTAGTTAGCATTACAGCATCAATGAATTCTAATTTCAAGATTGTCAGCAAAAGCGCTAGAAGTGAAATAAGGAAAAACGTCTTTATTTAGAGAGTTGTTATGAATTAGAATTGACCGGCTGGGAAAGCTGTGGATGAAGATTCAAAAGAGAACTGAATATATATTTGGAAATTATGAATTTAACGGGCAACAGAGAGAGGGCTGGCAAATGGAAGGTGCTTGGGAGATATTTTTGGAACTGATGCATACATAATGGCTAATGCCCTCCTTCTGTACTTTACAAGTTTGTATTCTATCATGTGCCAGCTGTGAATAACAGTCAGTATCCAATTATTTCACTGCGTAAATGCTCGCAAATATCTGATTATTTGGTGCAGCATAAGCATTTAAAATGCAAATATTGCAAGGTCACTTTCATTATGAAGTCGAATTATTACTCAGAACATGAATATTTTACATGCTGTATTCCCATTACTAAAACATACATATCATTGCTTTGGCACAAAACTCTTTGGAAAGCTCTGACTTTTCACTGACACTATATTATGTTCGTTTTTTTTCCCTGTCCAAACTTCAGATGAAACTTAGTTCATTCTAAAAAATGCAAGTTTTTAAATTATTGTTCACGCAAATTTGATAACACAAATAATTTATTTAGTTTAATATTCACAGTCCATGTTTAATTATTATCATTTTTAAAATGCTGATAAGTAGCTGAAGATCAAAAATTTCAGTGAGAAATTAAATTGATTGTTTATATATAAATGCATAAGTAAGCTAATTCTATTTGTATGTACAGTCGTTTGTTCACTCTGAACATGTGATCATTCAGAAACCAACCACTTTAAAAATATTGGAGTGGCAAAACATTGCTTTGAATCCTGACATTGAATATCTAATTCTGATCACCACAAGAGTTATGTTCTTTCTTCGATAAAATAAAATGTACATACTTTATTTCTGTGTTAGAAAATCTTGACAGGAGTTTATATTTTAGTTCCATAAATATAGAATCAACAGAATTGATTGAAGACATTCTAGGTCAGTTGAATGATTATCGTTCACATCTTATTTTTGTCCAATTCATGGAATATAGCAAACATCCAACTATTGTTCGGCTCCGTAAACTCACCACCTTGCAATGAGCTACGCTGAAAATTGCTTCCAATAGATCTGAAATCATTTAAATAGTTATTGGACCTCACAGCAGCCTGAGATACACAGAGACTCAGTCGCCTTTTTCAAAATCTGTACATTGAGTTTCTAACCTGGTTCGGGGCAGTCAGTCAAACATTACTTCAAAACAAATAATTTGGAATCCACCTTGGGCAGGGGGAGAACCCGCCAACGACTATCACTGGTCTCAGTATAGTTACAAATGTTGTCCAGGTTAAATACTAATGGCTGACCAGCAATCAAGTTTGAAAATTCATCTTCAGCCAGAGCCTGGCCCAGAGAGCAGACGTGTTGACATGGAGAGCCAGAATCACACCATGCAAGTTACCTATGGTGATGAAATCTGACATGCCTCCAAGATTCCATACACCTGCACCCCGGGTGAAGACGTTAACAAGTTGACAATCTATTGCAGTGCCTTGTGCCTCACAAAGAAACCTCTAAATCCATATCCAATAAATGGCACTTTCACATTCTCCGTATCAAATTAAAATTGTACATCTCTGTGAATGGTCAGAGATTACTACATGGATCACACAGTAGAATGTATGTGAAGTAACCAGCAGCAAACGGCAATCCAAAAATCACATTAATAACTGAACTTGGCGGATTCTGTCTGGTCTAAGTAACCACACATATTATACTGGCTTTCAGATGACTGTAACAATGCACATCATAACTGGAGGTTTTGGCCTTACACCGCTCCAAAGCTTCCTGATCTCACACACATCACTGCCTCACACATTCAACAATTGATGGCAATCCACAAGCTGGGTGAACCTGGAAACACAGAACAGTGCAGCACTGTACAGGGCCTTCGGTCTCTGACGTTCTGTCGACCTTTGATCCTACTCTAAGATCAAACTAACCTACATACCTTTCATTATACTATCATTCATGTACCTATCCAATTATATATCCCTAATACAGTTGACTTCACTACAACTGCTGGCTGTTCATTGTACACTCCCATCCCTCTGTGAAAGAACCTACCTCTGACATCACCCCTAAACCTTCCTTCAATTACCTTACAATCACACCCCGTCGAGAGTCATTTCCACCCTGGCAGAAAGTAAATGGCTATCCACTCTATCGATGTCTCTCATCATCTTGAACACCCCTGTCAAGTCACGTTCCATTCTTCTTCGTTCCAATAAGAAAAAACCCGAGCTCCCTCAAATTTTCTTTGCAAGACATGCCCTCCAGTCCAGGCAGCATTTTGATAAATCTCCTCAGCACCCTCACCAAAGCTTCCACATCTTTCCTATAACCAGGCAACCAGAGCTGATCACAATATTCTAAGTTGGTCTCACCAGGGCTCCATAGAGTAGCAGCATAATCTGGCAGCTGTTAAACTCAATCCTTCGGCTAATGAACGCACCAAACACATCCTTAACAACCTTATTAACGTGGGTAGCAACTTTGTGGGAGCTATGTCATGAACCTTATGATCGCCCGTTCCTCCACAATGTATGAATCCTGCCTTTAACCCTGTATTCTGCATTCAAATTCGATTTTCCATAATGAATCGTATTCCATTTTCCATATTGAACACCATCTTCCACTTCGCAGCTGGGTACTGCATCCTGTCAATGTTCCTGTTGCAAACTACAACAGCCCTCCACTCTATCGACAGTTCCACCAACCTGTGTTACATCATCAAACTTACGAACTTACCCTTCCACTTCGTCATCCAAGTCACTTATCAAAATCACAAACAGCAGAGGTCCCAGAACCGATCCTTACAGAACACCACTGCTCACCTAGTTCCACACTGAATACTTCCCATTTACCACCACCCTCTGTATTCTATGGGTTAGCCAATTCTGTATCCAGACAGATAGGTCTCCCTGTATACCATGCCTCCTTACATTCTGAATGAAACTACCACGGGGAAGTTTATCAAACACCTTGTTAAAATCCATGCACTCCGCATTCACTGCTCTACCTTCTTCAGTGTGTTTCATCCAATCCTCAAATTATCCAATAAGAGTTGTGAGGTATGACCTGCCCCTCATGCTGACTATTTCTAATCAAATCTTGTTTTTCCAGAATCCTCTCCAATAGTTTGCACAATACTGATGTAAGACTCACTGGTCTGTCATTCTCAGGAAAATCCCTGTTTCTTTGCCTGAACAAGGGACTACGTTTCCCACCCTCCAATCAACCGACACCACTCAAATGGAGAGTGAAGGCGCAAAGACCATCGACAAAGGCACAGAAATCTCTTCCCTCTCTTCCTGTAGTAACCTAGAGTGTGTCCCGTCTGGCCGAGGGATTTATCTATCCTTATGTTTGTACTTCAAACAGTCTGTATTTCACCTCAACATTTTACTCCCTGTCAAATCAACTGATTGACTGCTTTCCATTTCAGGGCTCTGTACAGTGCTGCCTTCCTGAGCAAGTATGGTTCCCAATATCCTGTGTATTATGGAATGGAAAACATGGGAAGCTTTGACTCTGCTGCTCCTCAGATGCAGCCTGACTGCTGTGCTTTTCCAGCACCACAATTTTCGACTCTGATCACCAGTCCTCACTTTCTACAGACTGAGTTCTGTCCCCTCTACACACTGAGCTGGGAACTAATCAGCAGAAAATCGTTGTATCTGGAGCTGACTGTTCAGTTCTGGAAAGTTGCATTTGATAAACACATTTACTAAAAACGAATTTCAACTTCAACAAATATTCATTCAGTCCCAGTGTGACAGTTTTAGTTCATGAATTGGACAGGTTGATAACGAACAGTGAATGATTGAAGAACTCCGAGGTACAGAGTATTCCAGGTGATATATTCCAGGTTGGATGTGCTTTACCTTAATGCTGGTAATATTATCAGACAGACAGATATAAGGAAACGAGGTGACATGCGGAAGTGTGACATTTTTGCCATTACAGAGATGTGTTTGAGGGAGGTCGGGGCTAACAACTCAATATTCTTTGGTATCAGAACAAGAGTCAGGACAGAAGAGAGGGTAAAAGAGGAGGTGATGTTGCTTTATTAATTATGGAGTTAGTTACTAGCGTAAGAAGGGACGATATCTTGAAAGGATCTTCTAAAGAGGCTTGGTGGTTAGAGCTCAGGAGCAAAACCATGACAGAAACACTGCTAGGGATATATTGCAGGCCCCCAGATAAAGGAAAGTACGGGAGCAGGTATATAACCAAGTTATTGAGGAGTGTCAAACAATAATAGGATAGTTATATTCAAGGAATTGAATTCCAAACATTCATTCGGTCAGTGATAAATTTTTAAGAGGGGGCAGGTGTTTTGAAATTTATTCCAGAGAGCTTCTTATATCAACACAGAGCAGATACAACAATGGGCAGTGCAGTGCTGGGCCTCACTGTGGGGAATGAAGCCTGTCAGCTGTTCCAGGCAGAAGTGTGAGAGCATTATAGGACCAGTGAACGTGATATCACACATTTTGACTTTGCGAAGGAAAAGACCCCAAACATGTTAGAAAAATAAGAGCTTTTTGCATTGGGGAGACAGATTTTATGGAAACAAATGACAGGATCTGGCCAAAGTGGAGTTGCTTCTCGGTGAAACTGTAACAGATCAAGGTGGGGCGGAGATTTGGGGAATCATTTGTTTAAAATGGAATTGATGACAGCGTCGGCCCAGCATGTTACACCGAAGATAAAATTTAGGAACACAAACCCAGTGAACCTCAGATGTCGAAACAAATTCTGAACACGATGGAAAGAGAAACTTAAATCTGGTACCAAGTGAGCAGGTCAATGAAGGTCCTACAAGAATATAGCAAGTGCAGGGCTAAACTTAAACAATCAGTGGAAGAGCAGAAGGAGGGGTGATAAAACTTTAGCGGGTAAGATTAGCAAGAATCCACAGTCATTTTTTTTTTGGTTTATTAAAGGGAAGAGGATAACGCTGGAATGAATGGGCGTATTAGAGACTGAGGGAATAGCCTGTTCACAGAGTCAGAGAATATGTTATACATACCCTAAAAATCGATCTTCAGTTTCGAGAAGCAGTTCCTGGATTCAGGGAGAGTGACCGTTTGACCCTTGAGCAAATTGACACAAGAGCTGAGGAAGAATTGGAATTTTATGCAAAATGGAATGGGCATATCACCAGATTAAAGACCACCAATTCTCACATCAGTAAAAGGGAAACAATTGTAGAAAATTCGGAGGACTGTTGAGGCTGGATCATTAAATATCTTCAAGTCTGAGACAGACAGATTTTTATACAAGCGTTACGGAGAAATCACAGGAAAGTGGAATGGGGGATTAACAAAATAAATATAACCTAATCGAAGGAAAGACAGACTCGGTGAGCGGATAGACATATTGTAAACCTACGTCTAATGGTGTTCTTTTCCAATAACCTTGTATTCACAAGAACATCAACCTCTCTTACTATGGAGTGAGACACAGTTTGGAATGCAATCGAGGGATTCAAGGAATTCATAAACGCAATACAAATGGACAGAAAGTACGAGAGGACTGCAATAACACGGATTGCCTGTTAGGGTGAGGATTTGCATCGACACAATCACCACTACCAGAAGGAAGACCTCAGCAAGTCACCCTCCAAAGCCAAGAGCAGACCTGCACTGGGGCGCAGGTTTCAAGGAGTGCTGAAGGTCTAAATACTATATCACTGTCGTGTCTCCTTACCCTTCCATGTAGATTTTTTTTTACGCAGAGTTAGCATGTCCACTGATCATCTTGTACACTCTGAGGCAGTTGCCAAACTCCCCCTATGCTTTTTGTTACTAGTTCAACGAAACTTCCAGGCTTGTCTTGTTATCCTACAGCTGGATTTCTCCCAGCTCACCAACACTGTGAATTTGTGTGGCCCACTTTATTACAATGAAAACACCATAGTATTTAAACTTCTTTGTCCCCCTCGAGGTTTTCTTTATTACCGTGGTAAATTATCCTTACATTCTACACAGTGATCTACATTTCCCTTTGAACATGAGGATAGTTCTTTGCTCCAATTTCTGTCCCTCAGAGACCAGAACTGGTTCTGGAAAGCAAATCAAGTTTATGGACCAGTTCATAATCATCAGCCATTTCAGCAGCTAACCTTGCTGTTTGCACTCTCTGCTCTTCCAACTGAGTTTGCACTACTTCAGGTAGTGAATTTTTGAATTCCTCCAAATACTAACCTCTCTAGGTGCATTATAGCTTTGCCTGAATTTTAAGGCTCTTATCCAACTATCGAAATTAGTCCCTTTGATCCTTAGAAACTCAGTGTAGGTTTGACCAGGATCATCACAACCAAGACTCCCGCCCACCCTCTGAGGACCCCTTCTCCCGCCTCCAACACACCCCATCCACCTGGACACCCCGTGCTGGCCTCTTACCCGCCCTCGACTTCTTTATAGCCAACTGCCGCCACGACATTAACCGACTCAACCTGTCCACCCCTCTCACCCACTCCAACCTCTAATCCTCAGAACGTGCAGCCCTCCACTCACTCCGCTCCAATCCCAACCTCACTATCAAACCAGCAGACAAGGGAGGCGCGGTAGTAGTTTGGCGCACCGACCTTAATACCTCTGAGGCCAAACGCCAGCTCGCGGACGCCTCCTCGTATCGCCCCCTTGACCACGACCCCACCTCCCACCACCAAACCATCATCTCCCAGACCATCCATGACCTCATCGCCTCAGGGGATCTCCCATCCACCGCCTCCAACCTCATAGTCCAACAACCCCGCACCGCCCGTTTCTACCTCCTGCCCAAAATCCACAAACCTGCCTGCCCCGGCCGACCCATTGTCTCAGCCTGCTCCTGCCCCACCGAACTCATCTCCCAATACCTCGACACGGTCCTGTCCCCTTTAGTCCAAGAACTCCCCACCTACGTTCGGGACACCACCCACGCCCTCCACCTCCTCCAGGATTTTCGCTTCCCCGGTCCCCAACGCCTCATTTTCACGATGGACATCCAGTCCCTGTACACCTCCATACCCCATCACGAAGGACTCAAAACCCTCCGCTTCTTCCTTTCCCGCCGCACCAACCAGTACCCTTCCACTGACACCCTCCTTCGACTGACTGAACTGGTCCTCACCCTGAATAACTTCTCTTTTCAATCCTCCCACTTCCTCCAAACTAAAGGAGTTGCCATGGGCACCCGCATGGGCCCCAGCTATGCCTGCCTCTTCGTAGGATATGTGGAACAGTCCATCTTCTGCAACTACACTGGCACCACACCCCACCTTTTCCTCCGTTACATCGATGACTGTATCGGCGCTGCCTCGTGCTCCCACGAGGAGGTTGAACAGTTCATCAACTTTACTAACACCTTCCATCCCGACCTCAAATTCACCTGGACTGTCTCAGACTCCTCCCTCCCCTTCGTAGACCTTTCCATCTCTATCTCGGGCAAACGACTCAACACAGACATCTACTATAAACCGACTGACTCCCACAGCTACCTGGACTACACCTCCTCCCACCCTGCCCCCTGTAAAAACTCCATCCCATATTCCAAATTCCTTCGCCTCCACCGCATCTGCTCCAGGAGGACCAGTTCCAACACCGCACAGCCCAGATGGCCTCCTTCTTCAAGGACCGCAGATTCCCCCCAGACGTGATCGACGATGCCCTCCAGCGCATCTCCTCCACTTCCCGCTCCTCCGCCCTTGAGCCCCGCTCCTCCAAACGCCACCAAGACAAAACCCCACTGGTTCGCACCTACCACCTCACCAACCTCCGCATACAACGTATTATCCACCGTCATTTCCGCCACCTCCAAACGGACCCCACCACCAAGGATATATTTCCCTCCCTTCGCCAATCAGCGTTCCGCAAGGACCACTCCCTTCGTGACTCCCTCGTCAGGTCCACACTCCCCACCAACCCAAGCTCCACTCCCGGCACCTACCACTGCAAATGCAGGAAATGTAAAACTTGCGCCCACACCTCCACACTCACTTCCCTCCAAGGCACCAAGGGATCCTTCCATATCCGCCACAAGTTCACCTGTACCTCCCCACACATCATCTATTGCATCCGCTGCACCCGATGTGGCCTCCTCTATATTGGGGAGACAGGCCGCTTACTTGTGGAACGCTTCAGAGAACACCTCTGGGCCGGCCGGACCAACCAACCCAACCACCCTTGGCTCAACACTTTAACTCTCACTCCCACTCCACCGAGGACATGCAGGTCCTTGGACTCCTCCACCGGCACAACACAACAACACGACGGCTGGAGGAGGAGCGCCTCAACGTCCGCCTGGGAACCCTCCAACCACAAGGAATGAATTCAGATTTCTCCAGTTTCCTCATTTCCCCTCCCCCCACCGTGTCTTAGTCGGTTCCCTCAACTCAGCACCGCCCTCCTAACCTGCAATATCCTTCCTGACCTCTCCGCCCCACCTCACTCCCGCCTATCACCCTCACCTTGACCTCCTTCCACCTATCCCACCTCCATCGCCCCTCCCCCAAGTCCCTCCTCCCTACCTTTTATCTGAGCCTGCTTGGCAAACTCTCCTCATTCCTGATGAAGGGCTTATGCTCGAAACGTCGAATTTCCTATTCCTGAGATGCTGCCTAACCTGCTGTGCTTTAACCAGCAACACATTTTCGGCCAGGATCCTCATTAGATTCCTGAAAGGTTGCCTATGTTGACTTAATGTTTTTTTTAATCTCTCCAGACTCCCCAGATTCCTCCTCTGATAGGGATGTGAATACCTCACCAGTCCTACCTACAAGTTTCCTTTGGATCAACAAAACTCACAATGCTTCTGACCACTGCATTTGTTGAGCCACCTTTTCAAATGAGACGAAAAGTCATCACATTCTTCTCATCAAGTTGAGGCAATGCTTGAACATACTCAAACAAATTCTCACTAGGCTTCTGACTACCAGGAGTTGCTCATCCGCACTCTCTTCCTTACTAAGCCTACCCTCAGTCGTTATCTCCAGTGTTTAACACTGACTTCCCTTTTTAAGTGTCAGTTTTTGCTCTTCAAAAGCTCTCTGTTTCTCTCTCCCCTGCTGCTTTCTCTTTTGCCATTCTTTCTTTTTTCCTCTCTTTTCCCCCTTCTTCTGCAATTTATTGAAAGTCAAATGTTTCATTTTGGCTGCCCTTTCCTTAAGTCTCGCCGCTAACTCAAGATATTTCATTTGCAACTGAATTCTTCCCATCTCTATAGATTCGGATGGTTTCTCCGGAAAGTTTAATTGACGAGCTACTGCTGTAATTACCTCTCCTTTCCTCACAGAAGCAGTCAGTTCCAATTGCAAATTGGTCTTATTCAATTTTTGTAAAATATCCAAAGTCACTGCATGCACACCGAGGAAACGTTTGGCGAATGAAATTGCCATTACTATTCGAAGCTTTGTCAACCCAGTCAAATGAATACCCGAACTAAAGACACTAACACCTCCCACTCGCTGTTGAAAATCTAGCAATGAGCCCCCAGTCTGTTATGGACGAGGCTAGACCACTCAAAAAATTCTTAAGCAAGCAGCCCAGAGCATAACTTTGCAGTTTGTTTTGGTAATTATCCAATGAAAATTACCCGGAGTAATTTAGCTAGGGTGACACAATTCACAAAATTACACAATGAAACACAATGAACAGAATAATGAACCCCTACAGAATTCACCCTATCCAGCTAGACTTAATTATGCTATTCCAAATACAGAAAATAGTCCCAAAAATCAAACTCACTTGAAATAACGTCATAATGGAATGCATGTTTCCAGGTTGAAGCTAAATGGCAGAAAAGAGACAGAGTTTCCACACAGCTCCCAGTTGAAAATCCCAGTTCAAAACTCAACTGAAAACTGCTCAGCTCAACTCAACTCAGCTAGCTCAGCTAAAAGAGTTGACAACTCCCCGTTCATTATACACGTCACTTCGAAAGCATGACCACTTTGGCCTGTAGTTTCATCTGTTTACATATAAATAAAAGACCTCTGAAAATCCCTTTTATGTCTGTACCAAAACCACACTGATCATAGCCTGGCCCCGTTTTACTGATGCTCGATAAAAAAAATTAAGGACAGAGTCTACTTGAGCCAATGAACAGCTTTTAGCAAAAAAGAAGGATTGGTTTGTGACAGAGAAGACAGGTTAGTGTTATGTATGGAGGTCAGAATCTGGTGGGAATCGCTAATACTGTCAGAGTGTGGCTGATGACAGATTTGTGAACAACATGACGTTCAATGCAAGGTCACACACCAACTGTACATCCAGACGGTGATAGTTCATTCAGAACCTGGAGCTCTCTCTCTCAACCAACATGGAGGCTCCATAGAGCTCTGTAAATTATCACAGAGTCATAGAATCCTATAGCACAAAGACAGGCCATGAGCACAAACTCGTTCATGCTGATCAAAATGTCCATCCATGCTTACCCCATTTCCCTGCGCTTGGTCCATGTCCTTCTAAACCTTTTCTATCTATATATTTGTCCAAATGTGAAGATACATATCATGGAAAACATGTTATATCTAATGCTATCCGTGTTTTGTTTTGGAAATAATGAGTGTTGATTGATAACACTCCTGTGTAAATGCAATCACGTTTTTATTCTTTTTGTAGCGTTACAGATTAAACACTTATTTCCTTCACACCCTCCTCATGGTACCATCACTGCACGGAATTGTCTGATGAAGCTCCATTACACAATCTCTCTGGAGCAAGGAGATCATTGATTATAAATGAAAGAAAATACTGCCTCAAGTACACTCCACAATTCGGGACGGTGTCTTCACTCTTATACTTTAATCATTTTGTAATGAACGATACTACTGATTACTGTGCTGATTACTTACTGAGTCATGGAGTGATACAGATGCACAACATGGAAACAGATCCTTCGGACCGACCCGTCCATGCCGTACAGATATCCCAATTCAATCTAGTCCCACCTGCCAGTACCTGACTGCTCTGTAGGGTTTCTGTTAGTGCCTCATGATCAAAGACATCCAGCTCCTTTTCACCAAGAGCACTTCCCATCATCTCGCCTTCTCATAAATACAAAATGAGAAGGATTACACTGTTTGCCAATCATTTATTTGCCTTATGAAGCAAATTCACACCAACAACAACATCACTATTGCCATTGGAGTTGATTGGAGATACTGAGGAGGCGATTATCCTGCTGTATTATCTCTGAGTATGAATCCAGGGAATCAGGTTATTATCCAGACACCGGATCCGAATCACACAATGGCAAATGTTGGAAATTGAATTCAATAAAATATCAGCAATTAAGAATCAAATGAAACAATGAAACCATTGTCGATTGTCCTACCTCGCACCCTCATGACCTTCAGGAAAGGAAATCTACATTCTTCAGCTGGTCGGGCTTACATGTAACTCCAGACCCACAGCAATGTGGTTAACTCTCAGTTGTTGTTTGAAATGGCCAAGCCAGCCACTCAGTTATATCACTCACTTCAAAGCCTCAAAGAAGTGAAACCGCATGGACCTGAGCACTGACTCCTTACAGCCCACGGACTGCAGTGGGTCAGGAAGGCAGCTCACCACCACCTTCTCAAGGACAATGAAGAAAGGGAATTAAATACTGGGCCAGCATCCAATTAATACATAAAAGAAGATGATCACACTCAGGGAAAAGAGAAAAACCGACATAAATAATGTTAAACAGGGACTTTGACATATACCTTACATGGACATTATTATCAGTAATATGGGAACAGGAGAAACATAAGTAAGGTTTAATTTCATTTTTTTTTCCATCCCAGCTGATCATCAACAATCTCTTTGCTTCTTTCTCTCTATCTCTCTCTTTCTCCATCTATTCAACTCAGTCCTTCTCCCTTTCATAACAGATGTCGTTGTCACCAACATCGATCACGCTATTTCCCAACTGTGTTCAGTTCTGATGTATGGTCATTAGAATCGAATTGCCAATTCTATTTTTCTCTCGACCCGAGGGGGCTGCCAAATCTGCTCAGTTTGTCTGGCACTTTCTCGTTCTTTATTGTTTCTGACCTGTTGCATCATTCTTTGCTTTATTTAACCTTTAATTTTGTTATTACTTGGAATGTCTGCATCACTGACAGGGGCAGCATTTTTTGACCTAACCAAATGTCATTTACTGTGAGGTCATTCTTTCAGGCAGGACAGAACCAAGCACATTGCTGTGGGACTCACATCAATCTTAAGCCAGACGATATAATAACGCAAGTTCTATTTACCAAAGCACATCAGTGAAATAGATAAACGTATAGACAAAATGCTGGAAATGTTATGGTTGTTATTTCCAATTCCTGTCTTTTGTATTTACTTTCTGACATCGTCTCTGGTGGGATGTGGAATAGTATCTTTCTGTGTAATAGCCTATGCATATAATGGTGACTGGGCATATAATCGAGCTGGTAGTGGATAGGTTTTGTGATGGACAATATACCGAGACACAAATTAATTTTATTTCTTTAAATTCGGGATTGTGAACAGTTTCGTTCTCAGATGTTTGTGAGGGCGGGGTTGTGGGCGGTTCTGAAATTTGTGGGTAATAAATGGAATTTGCGTTTGAAACTGAAGACAATAGTTTCTGTCTTTGTCAAATATCGATAATAGAAATAGCAAAGATCATTCCAGACCATTCTCAGATGTTTAAATCTCCTTTTTCTGTCTCTGCAGCTGCTGATCCCTTTGAGCGTTGGAGTTAATGCATCTGCTGCTACAATGGCATAAACCATTGCAAGAGGCCCCTTACTAATAGGAGATGGAAAACATCCAGTGACATAGCTAGGATCCATGGAGACGAGCATCACTCACAGCCGCAAATGTGTTGCTGGTCAAAGCACAGCAGGCCAGGCAGCATCTCAGGAATAGAGAATTCGACGTTTCGAGCATAAGCCCTTCATCAGGAATAAGAGAGAGAGAGAGCCAAGCAGGCTAAGATAAAAGGTAAGGAGGAGGGACTAGGGGGAGGGGCGATGGAGGTGGGATAGGTGGAAGGAGGTCAAGGTGAGGGTGATAGAGTTTCTGTGCAGAGGAGATGACCTGGGGGGTGCAGTGAGAGAGGGACTCACTGAAATCCTTGTAGAGGGAGGAAGAGAGCTTCTTCAAGGAAGGCATCCTTGTAAGAGGATTCGCAGTAGGTTAAAATCTTCGAGTAAAAAATGAGGTCTGCAGATGCTGGAGATCACAGCTGCAAATGTGTTGCTGGTCAAAGCACAGCAGGCCAGGCAGCATCTCAGGAATAGAGAATTCGACGTTTCGAGCATAAGCCCTTCATCAGGAATAAGAGAGAGAGAGGCAAGCAGTCTAAGATAAAAGGTAAGGAGGAGGGACTAGGGGGAGGGGCGATGGAGGTGGGATAGGTGGAAGGAGGTCAAGGTGAGGGTGATAGAGTTTCACTCTACAGCCACTGAACAAACAGCTCCATTTAACCCCTTTCAGTATGGTTCCTTCAGTTCACAAAAACTACTGGATTGGATTCAATGTTGGCACCATTGTCTATTGATCACATTTCCCATCACCCATTGCTCTCTTGAAGTTAGTAGTGAGGGAGAATGATGCATATTTTCTTATCGCAGGCGAGATGATTCTGCTGCGTTGTCCATTTGCAATACTGTAACCGGCTGAACCTCGCACCACCACCACCCTCAAAAACCACAATCTACATGCTGTTACCGTGCAGATCTCTCCTCGACTAGAACAAGCACCAGCCAATATGTTTACAGTGGATATATTTGCACTCCAATACATAGAAAATGTGAATTTGCCTGGGCATTCCTTTAATTGGTCTAATAAGGCAATTTTGCATCTTCAACATTCAATGTGCTTCAGCACTTTTTTAAATATAAACTCACAAGAACCTTAACACGCTTTATTAAGCACAAGTTTCTTCCCATTCTCTTCATGGTAACATCATGCCAGGGTTTAGTCTGGTGAAACCCCTTTGCAGATTAAACCTGTACACAATACATCTAACAGTCTCTCAACAAAACACTATCATTGGGAAAGATACATTTACTCTGGTACTTTAATCATTTTGCATGACCAGCCACATATCATTTACTTACTGCTGTGTAAAAAATCTATTTGTGACTTAAGACCAAGCACATCCAGGTCTGTTTCAACAACAGCACATCCCAACCTCTAACTATTTAATGAACATAAACGTGAATGATGATATTTGTTGTTCATATCTGAAATATCTTGCAAAGAGCTATTGGCCAAATACTGATCCTTCTGATACCCCAAAGTCTTCACTCCAGATAATTATACTACTCTCTCCATTCTCTCGATTATCCAACTTTTAATACATTTGGTGTATTACACCCCTACCTACCCATGGACTCTAACATTCCCCACTCACCTCTATTCAACTATGTCAACCGTCTTTTGAAAATTCAAATACTTCATTTCCACTGGTTCTCAATTGTCGATGTCACAACGGTCAACCTCCACAATATCCAACAGGTTTATCAAAGATCAAGATCATTTCCCCTTCCTGAATCTAGATTGATTCTTCCGAATCATGACATTATTTTCTAACTGTCTAGTTGTCACATTCCTTACAAAAGGTTCCAATGTTTTTCTTGCAGCTTACATCAACCTAACCACTGTTTAGTTTGTTGTTTGCGCTCTCCGTCCTGTTTTAAATATTTAGGTTTACAATCATTGCTTTCCAGTCTGGAGGATCCTTTCCAGAATCTAACCAGCTTTGAAGAATAATCTGTAAGTTGTTCACTAGCTCTACTGCCACCTCCTCAATACTCTGGGATGTAGCCCATCAGATGCAGCAACATACCAACCTTAAATTCAGTGAGGTTTTGAAAGACGTACCTTTTATTAATTCTAATTTCCTGCTGTTCCCCATTTTCACCAGTCACTCTGTTCCCCTGTATTTCTGGAAGTTTCTTTCTGTATCTTCCTCAGGGAGATGGACACAATATATTGTTCTCAGCGGACAGATGGGTTCTGTCAGCCAGTGAATATATCAGAGGACTACACTCCAGTGATGACGGATATGTTATTCACACCTGCCTGGAAAGTTCCAGAATTAATCAAGTTTAATTCATGGTTAGCATCAGCACGGTCCTGTCACTGGTGTGAGGCTACACAGTATACAGAAGGAGGGGACACAGCTCAGTGACCACCTCAATTTTGGTTTCATACCTGACACCTGGTCCAACTTAGACAAATGTCCCGGGAAATCCCAGGAAAGATAATGCACTGTCCTGTATCTCCCTATTTATAGAGCTTCCCTTCTGTGGAGCCTCATCTCCATTTGTTTACCATGGACCCAGACACTCTGTAAATGCAGTGTACAGAGTGGGGTCACCAGACCCAGCAGCTGACAATACAAACCCGAGATAAGCATCCACAGAAACTCCACTGATTTTCCAATGACAGGAACAAGTCAATTCCCCACATGGAATGCGCACGCGCTCAGTGTTGAAAATTATTTCCACTCCTGAGTTTCTCTTCCTGGTTGAGAAAGCCGTTGCATATCTGCACTCTCCCACACTAACAGTTTCTCTCTCCAAAGAATCAGTTGACAATGTAACATTACCTTTCTCTACATCTCAGCAACTACAAGGGCAGCACCAGTATTGCTAATGGATTTGATCATCACACTCAGAGGATTGGGAGGTACAGGGAACCTAACTCACTTTAAACAGGGACAAATCTAAATGGATGCAATATTCAGGAATATGGGAAAACGGGGAATAACTTGCCATTTTGTTTTCCTTTCAGTTCATCATCAGCAATCCCTTTGCTCACTTTTTGTTTCTTTTCCTCTCTTTATCTGGCCATTTCTCCACCCGTTCAATTTAAACCTGCCCCCCACCTCTCTCTCCAACCTAACCATCCATGATACCAGGATAAATAATATTATTTCCCAGTTTGCTTTCAGTTGTGAAACAGGGTCACTGGAATCAAACGGTTATCTGCATTTCTCCTGACAGAGGCTGCCATACCTGCTGAGATTCTCCAACACTTTCAGACGCTGGAAAATTTTATGTTCGATCTTTAGCACCCACCGTTCCTTGGTTTATTTTCACCTTTCATGCTGTTGTTTCTCGGGATGCCAGCATCACGGGCAAAGGCAGCATTTGTTGTCCATCACTAATTGTCTGTGACTACGCGGCCATTTGTCAAAATGAAATGGAACCCACAATGTTGTTGTGGGTCTGAAGTCACACCGAGTTCAGACGAGGTAATAATGTTAAGTTTCTTTAGCAAAGACTATCAGGGAAATAATGAAAATAAATCTGAATGGTTTCTGGTTTCCATAAGTGAAATTAGGTTTCAGTCCAATTTCATTCGAATTTAAGCTCTGTCATCGGCTGTGGTAGGCATTTAAACACTGCCTTGGATTCACAGCCCGTGCCTCTGAATAACCCGTCTAGTTACATGATCATTCTGATACAGAGTCCTTATTGCCTAGTCCGTATTCCTTAGTTCCTGCCAGAGAGAGAGATGGCGGGGATATCAGTTTAACTACCAACAATCAAATGGATTTTGGGGCAAAAAGCGAAAGAGAGATTGAGAGACAATTTCATGTAAGATCACAGGTTTCAGTATGCTGAAATGAAGACATTTCATCCTGCAACATGAGCCAGTATTCCTAGGAATGATAGGTGAAGGGGATATTGGCGTCAATAAAGATGAGGGAGAGTTTTAGATGAACATTGGTTCTGCAACTTTGTAACTGGGTGTGGGTTCATCAGAGTCTTCGACTCATTGGACTGAATCTAACAATAGTTTGTCTCAGTGACATTTTTATTGAGTGTGACAGAGGGATTGTCTGGACCAGGCTGACTGAGTTTCATGGTGCTATCTTATCGAACTCACCACATTAACTACCCACTCAATCTCATAATGTTCCTCACATTCAATGCCACCCCAATTCTCCAACGCAACATGGCTGGAGGGACTCACCATCGCACTGAAACCTCTGGCTATTCTATAATCACTGACACTTGTGCCATCTTTCAAAGGCCAATGGGCACACTTTTGTACTTCCTCAGTTTGGAGCCACCC
The DNA here is from genome assembly GCF_020745735.1 of Hemiscyllium ocellatum. Classification (NCBI taxonomy): domain Eukaryota; kingdom Metazoa; phylum Chordata; class Chondrichthyes; order Orectolobiformes; family Hemiscylliidae; genus Hemiscyllium; species Hemiscyllium ocellatum. The sequence goes on along the minus strand of NC_083421.1, from coordinate 1,777,040 downwards.
TGCACAGGTGACCCCGAGCATGGCAGATAAGGGGAACTAACATCACGATTTTTCAACAGGGGCACAAAGCTCCTTGTGGATGGGCTAGTATAGGGGGTCCATTCTCTTCCCAGAGGAGGCCCGAGCATGGTCTGAGCTCACCACCCAGCTCAGTGCAGTACCTGCGATCTCTCTCTCTCCCTCATACACTCGCACACACTTTAATATGAATTCCAGGTAGTGTTCCAAAGAATTCCCATTTTCGGATACAGGGACTTTGAGCCATTCAACCTCCTGGGTGCCTGCAAAAATATGCACTTATTTTATATCCAATCACAATTAGTAATTCTGGCTATTTCACTTTGTCTCACTTTATTGTATTCAGCCAAACACTAAACACTTGTCCTGTTATGAAATACATTTTTGAGCAGAGAACGTTTTATCCTCAGGTGTTATCATGACCGTTATCTGAATTGTACCATTTTCCTTGTTAGGAAACTTTCTCTTGCCCTTTGACTGTGCCTGTTTCTGTCTGTAACCGTCGCACTGTCTCCCACTCAGTTAGCTGGATGGCTGGTTTGTGATACAGAGGGAGGCCACCAGAGCAGGTTCAATTCCCCCATACTGACTGGGATTACCGTGAAGGGGACGCTCTCTCAGCAAAGGGCCATCGAGCATGCTCAATCCACTCTAAGCTGCGCATCTCTGTACTCTGGAGGAAACTGGAGCATTGGGAGTGAACCCACACAGATATGTGGAGAATGTCAAACTCACCTGAGTTTGGAATTGAACCCAGCTCCTTGGTGATGTGCGGCCGCTATGCTAACCACATATCCATCATAGTCCTCAGTTGGTTCTGTTAATTACTTGTAGCTGACTGAAGAAATCCAACTGGCTTATTCTGATAACTGAACCTGACCTAGTCTTAGACCTTTATCATCGGTCATATCGCCAACCTGGTTACATTTAAAATTTGTTGTGAGCAGTGGAGGAATGGGACTAGAAATGAAAATAGTGACACCCTCCAACCTCAGTCAGAACCAGAACGAGGAGGAATTCACGAATTGGGAATTCATTCAAGTGGGAATTCTCTCACCCAGAAGATTGGGAGGGCTGAATCTTTATATTATATCGAGGCTGACTTTGTCTGATTTTCCAGAGACAGGCGAATCAGGGATCATTGTGAAATCAGAGAAAAGTGCAGCTTGGAACAAATGAGATGAATCATAACCTTATTGATTGGGGGAATAATGTCAAAGGGCCGAATGGCCCAGTTATGTCTATCAGCCCTATGTTCTGATCATACATTTAGCCCTTCGGTCCTGCTGTGCAGGAGCAGATTGATGCCACTTCGATGGTTTGGTATAGTTTGGCAAATGTATTGGAAAATCCAGGCTGGGTCAGGCAGTGACCCCCTTACCCCAATCCCTCTTTTCAGGCTTCTCCTCTCAGTCACTTCTGCTCCTGATATAGGTCATGTTACAGGCCCAGATTCGCATTGAATACAGCCCGCATTCCCCACACAAGGTCAACTCAGACAAATCCTCTGCTGTCTGTGAATGCAACATTTTACATCATAACTTCCAGGAAAATAATCATTTTTTTCCAAAAACATAAAGAAGAACGTAAGAAATAAGAACCTGCGCTGTCATTCAAGAAGAACATGGCGGATCTACTCCATGGCTCAACTCCACTTTCCTGCTAACCCCTTGCATTCCTCAACTCGCTGAAATGTCACAAACCAATCCCCATCTGTAAATACAATCAGTGACCCAACCTCCACAACTCTCGGGGTTAGAAAATTCCAGCCATTTACTACCTTCTGAAAGAAAACATTTCTTTACATCACAGTTTGAATTCGATATTCCTTATTCTGTATCCACATCCCTGACTTCGAGACTGCCCTGGTGTGGAATCACATTCTCAACACCGACCTTGTCAAGCCCCCTCTGCATCTTGTCTGTTTCAGTAATGACACCCTCATATAATTAAACCACAATCAATAATTGCCTCAGCATTTTTGATGTATTCAATAGTTCAATCCTTTCATCCCAGGAACCAGTCTAATGAATCAATATTTCTGCATCAGCATGCTGACGTTATGTTTCAGACATAGAAACACGCCACTCCGTTGTACTGCTCCTTTTGTTGGGAGTTCTCTCCATTTAATAACAGCCTGCATTATGGTTGTCAGTGTCGTCCTCAAATTCAAATGTATATTGCACTCAGCTCCCGCCGTCAGGAGCTGAGTGCAGCTGTTGTAAGCAGCTCTTGCCATCAGACTGATATTTGTGGTACTCCAGTAGATACTTTTTCTTTCATAAAGTTCGATGAGGCGTGAGTCTCCGATTTCTAAGTGTTTACCAAGTGTCATCCCATTCTAATGCATTATCCACCATACTATGAGCTTCTGTCTTGCGTAAGAACCTTTATTTAGTGATATCATGTGGAAAATCTCTGGAAAGCCTCGTGTCTACCAGTCCTCCTTTATCAAGTCCACTTGTTACAGTCTCATGGGTTTCGAGAAAAACTTTGCATGCTTTTACAGGCAACATAGAGTTCGCCTTTAACAAGACCATGCTGACTCTGTGTGAAGCTTTTCGAAATGCTCTGCAGTCCCTTACTTCATATCAGACTCTCACAGATTCCCAGCAATAATGGTTAGGCTAAGTAGTTCCTTCTTCCAGTCTCGCTCGTTTCTTGAAGACAGGCGCCACATTGGAGGGTCTCCAGTTTCACTGGAACACTCCTTTAATCCAGAGAGTTATGGAGTATTTCACACAGTGCCACCAGCCACTCTGAGACCACTTCTTTTAAAACCAGCCATGAATTGCTGATGACCTGTTTATCCTTGGTCTTGTGTGTTTGAGAAATGTCTTGTTCCTTCTGTTACAGACAGTTCAAGATCTTCCCTCCTATTACCATTTTGTTTATAGCATTGAAATATTTACAGCACATTCCTCTGTGAGGAACGATGTTTAAGATACTGGTGTAAATTATCTCTCTGTTCCCTGTATCCAGTTTTCCAGTCACACCCTCCAAATGTCCTCAATATACTTTCCTGACTTTCTTTATATCAAAGATCACACACACCTCTTGAACTCTTCTCACATACATGGAAAAGCTCGTGCTGCTTGTTTTTATAATTCTTGCCAATTTGCTTACATCACATCTTCTCTTCCCTTTTCTTCGCTTTCTATATTCATACAATCATATCGCATACAAACACACTCTTTGGCCCAACTTGTTCAGGACGGCAAGATTTCCCAAACTAAACTATTCCCATCAGCTTGCATTTGGCACATATGCCTCTAAACGGTTCGCATTTATATGTTTGTCCAAATGTCTTTTGAATATTGGAGCTGTACCTGCATCTGCCAGTCTTCCGCTGGCATCTCATTCCATAAACACATAACTCTCTGTGTGAAAAAAAGAAGTTCCCTCTTCCTCCCTTTAAAATCTTCCCTCTTCCAGCATAAACCAATGGCTCAATGATTTAATTTTCCTATCCTGTGGAAAAGATCTTGACTTTTCATCCTGACCATACCTCCCCTGATTTTGTAAATTTCTATAATGTCACCCCTCAACCTCCTACTCTCCATCTGATACTAACTTCAAGAACAAGCATTGAAAGTTAAGCACTGTAAATTTGAAACAATGTTAAAAGTGACAGGTAAACAGCCCTCTGCCCAAACTTCGTACTGTCATTTGTTTTCTTCTTTACGTTACAATACTAAGGCAGCATGAAAATCTTACTTGTGCCAATAAGTCGGCAAGCACCTGAATTCCTTTGTCTGATTCCTGTGATGATTTCTCCAGTGAAAATGTATCTCAGGCCAGATCTATGTAATTCTACATGTTCAACATTCTCCCTCCTGGCCTCCATATGACTTTATGTGATTGTGTTTTCTTTATCTTGCACTCAATAGAGAGAATCCCTAACCTCATTCTCATCTTAATTTAAATTCATTTTATATCATGTTCTCGTTCACCACAGCTAAAAGCCTATTCATCTGTTGTCACACCCTCAGTTCCCTGTCACCTACCCCCCCACCGCCCACCTCTGGCAAGGAACTAAAATGCCCAGTTTCCAATCCTTTTCAGTTCTGAACAAGTGTCCAGTGGACCTGCTTAGTTTCTTGAGCAATTTGTGTTTTTCAACATTATCCAAAGATGTGTGTTAAATCTGCTCAAAAGCCTGTCCAGCACAGAGCGCTGTACATTGGTAAGTGAACAAAAACGCAAAGTGCACAGGTTCATTGGCTCTGAAACGACATAAGGCTGGCATCACTGACGCGACAGAGGTCTTAATCATGGTCAGGGAGAAAAACAGAGGAAAAAACATTTACTTCAAACATAGAAGATGGTATTACTGGAAAGCAAATGATTCAGATCAATATGTTAAAGTATCTGAGTAATGTAACAAATTGGAAGCGTGACATCAGGGTGAGACCCTCAGCAGAATGAGATTATGGAACTGGATGTGTTCTCACATCAGAAACCAAGTTAGGTCATTGAGTACAGAGCTGATGGGTGAATGGGTCTCGGTGTGAACTGGTGGGAAGTCAGTAGTATTGAGTTGCAGATATTGCAGCTCACACTGGGTTATCATTTGATGCTGCAGATCTCAACAGCAGCCGCAACGGAATTGCATTCAAACACAATCCATAACTTTTACCCCAGGATAATCCATCATTATCCCATTATTATCAAGCCGATCTATGTTCAGTGACGAGTTTGGGGGAACATGCCAGAGTCAGAACCATGTGTATCTAAACCTGATGACAACCCGTTAAAGCAACCACACTTGACTGGTTACATTCCAAACAGCGGAATAACCATCTGATGGAGAGGGGGACATGATCCCAACACAAACTGATATGATCGAAACTCTGTAGTCAAGCCACATCCAATCATCAATGTCGATGGACTATTAAACAACTTACAGGAGGAGAGGACTCCACAAATATCCCTAGCCCTGCACATCAGTGTACAAGACAAAGTTGTAGTATTTGCAACATCCTGAGACAGAAGTGTTGAGTCGATAATCCACCTCACCCTCCTCATGATGCCCACAGAATCACAGATGCCAGTCTTCAAACAAATCGATTCGCTACTCGTGACATGAAGAAACAGCTGAACACAGTAGATATGACGACGGCAATGGGCCTGGATACCATTCCTGCAATAGGAATGAAGATTGTGCTGCACAACAAGCCGTGTCCCTGGGGAAGCTGTTTCAATCCAGCTCCAACTCCGACATCTGCCTGGCCAAGTGGAAAGTTCCTCAACAATATCCAATCCCACGACAAGGGAAGGACTACAGTCTGACCATTTACCACGCCCTCAGTCCCGTCACGATTATCACATTGGTGGGAGTGCTTTTTGACCGAGCTGTTAAGCAACACAGAAATAATGTGCTCTGTGTGGTTTCCGATAGATCCCCATGTGGAGATGGTGCTGTTGTGCAAATGTCACTGGATCACTGGTCCAGACCGCAATAATGCTCTGGCAGCTGATGGAAGTTACAAACAATTCACAAAATATCGAGACATAAAATCTGGTGCCAGTAATATTGGCCTTCAATCTAATGTCTATTGTAAACATCTGTTCCTTCCCCAGTGTACTTTCAGAAAGTTAATCTCCGGTGCTTCCTGGTCTGGCCTACAAGTGTCTCCAGACACACAGACACGTGATAAACTCTACAATGGTCTCTGATTCCGCCAAGCAAGACACTCAATTGTATCAAATTGTTCTGAATTCTTAAAGGATAAAATCATACAGAACACGGCAACAAGCTTGGTTTTGGAAAAGGGAACGGGAAACACAGTCCTGTCGACCAGACAGATGCTGCCTTAATGTTTGAGAGCTTGTGACAACAATGACAGAGCTTTCCCCCAGACTGCACAGAAAGATCAGGAAGGGAGCAGGGTATTAGACACTTTTACCTTTCCTTGTTCTAGCTCATGGAGACAAGTTTACTTTTATAACCCTAGATAATACATTCTTCAGAAGCTCATCAATTCATGTCTTATGCTGCTCAATGATTGACCGTTCCAACCCATACAATCACAGAAGCACTGGCTTTGTACTGTCATAAATACAGCACGATCTACATTAGTCCCACTTTCCAAAATGAGGCCCATACCCATGTATGTTATGGCACATCAAGGGCACAACCACGTATTTATTAACGGTTGTGAGGTTACCTGCCCTCTCAGGAAGTGCATCGATAATCCTCACTAAACATCAATCCCTTCACTTTAACATGGTACTCTCTTGTTCTTCGCCCTTTGACTGAAAGGAACAGCTGCTGTCTATCCATGCTGTCCAAGCCCCTGGTAATCTTATCCTTCTGAAGCACATCCCTCTCAGCCTTCTCTGCTTCAAAGTAAACAACCCGAGCTGATTTACTCCCTTCAACGGAACATCCTGGTGAATCTCTACTGCACCCTGTCCAGTGCAATCACATACGTCCTGTTTTGTGGCTCCCAGAACTTTGGCCTCACCAAAGTTCCACATAGCTCTTGTAATCTGTGACTCCATGAATAAAGGCTATGTTTATGGTCGCTATGCTTTGACAACTTATCCATTAACTTGTTTAATCACATTCAGGGATGTTTCCAGCACCCTCTGAGCTTACTAGGACATTGCGTCCTCCCCTGTCTGGTTCCTTCTTCCAAAGTACATCACCTCATATTTATCAGGGATACATTCCATCGGCCATTGATCCACCCATTTGATCATTCCATCTGTATCTTCCTGTAATATAAGGCCTTCCTCCTCACTGCCAACCAACCAGCCAAACTTTGTGTCAAATGCAAACTGATTTATCACACTCACCCTAAACCCCTGCAAATTCACAGCTGCATCATTTATGAATGCTACAAAGAATAAGGTTAAAAATCACACAACACCAGGTTATAATCCACTAAATTCGCACGCACTAGCCTTCACAGCACTGTTTCTTCATCACGTGATTATGTTATTCGAAATGTCGTTAAATAAACAGTTGGACTATCATCGAGTGTTCTGTAAATTTTTAACTTTGCCCAAGCCAGTCCAACACTGGCATCTCCGAATCACAAATAAAATGGGACACAGCACTGATCCCTGTAGTACACGATTGGATACTGATCTCCAGTAAAACAAACAGATTTCTACCAGCAGACCTTCTGTCTCCTACCACTAAGTTGATTTAGATACACCTTGGCAAATTACTAATAAGTCCTACCTGTTCCCTGGTTATTCTGTTCCACTTGACGTACCTGTAGAATATCTGGGGATTCTCCCTAATCTTGCCTTGCCAGCAGGTTTCCATGTCGCAGTGTTCGTCAGTCCCCTTCAAATGAAGAATTGTCTTCTAATTGCAGTCTGAAATGGTCTATCCTTTGCCTTAAATGTAGATTAGACAGCCAGAGAAAAAATCCTGTTTATTTCCAACTTGTCATATGTTTAGTGACTTCTCTAAATGTCACTATGATCACTTCTCATTCTTTGAAACTGTAAAAAACACAGGCCGAGTTCCCACATAAGGCTATATCGCCATCTGAGGGATTAATCTGGACAATGTCCATTGCACACCCTCCGTGGCCGTTATGTTCTTTCTCAGATTGGATCACCAGCACTGGACTCAATCCTCTATGTACCGTTTCATTAGCAAGCTGTGAAACTGCTTCAGCATGACCTTCTAACAATGTTCTAATTCTCTTAAATGAAGGCGAATCTGACTTTAACTTTTCACTTTTATATATTCCTCCAATTATCGTTCACATTACTTTACTTATGAATTCACTGCATGAGTTCTTATAAAAAAGCCTTCTGAAAATCGAAATACGCCATTTCTATTTTGCAATAAACAAGTTCAAATCATTCTGAAGTTTGTCAAATATGAAGACTCTGTCAGACTCTGTCAGTGTATACTGATTCTCTCCAATGTTGCTGATAATTTCTAAATATCCAATATCAGATCCTACATAATAGTTTACCTACAGATGTCAAGTTAATTGGTCTGAAGCTCTCCACACTATCTCTTCTTCCCTTTGCAGATGCTTGAATCCCTTTCACTTATCTCCAACGCTTGAAACACATTTACTAACTTCGAGTCTATGCAGAATGTACAGGAAAATAAAACAGTAATCGACAGCACAATAAATGCGTCTATTGTTGATTAATTTCTAATATTTTGATACGAAGTACAACTGGCTCATCAGACTTAGCAATGCTCAATCCAGCTGCAATACTACTATGCCAGCCTTGAACTATTACCTTGTTATTGATCTGCATTGACTTTATGTCTTTCGTTCCATGTGATCATTTGGCATTACTCAGCGATTTTAAGGATTTTCCTCCTTGATGGCAGCTGCAAAGGAACTGGTTATTTTCTTGGCCCCTAATAAGCCTGTCTGGTCCCATTTAAATAATATGAGGCAACACCATTTCCAGTCTCAGCGCCAGGGTCTTGGACAGAATCTTGCAATCTGGTTTTAATAGGGAGATGGTGCTGTATGAGGCACATTCCTCAGGAACCTTCCCCATCTCAAGAATTAAGGAAATATTAGCTTCTCTCAAAGATGATAATAGGCAATCATATAGGAGTGATTGGGCATCTCTAACATCGGCCCTGACAGAATCCCTAGAAACTCCTTATAAACCTCGCCCAAAGGACCATCAGGGCCAGGCGCTTTCTCACTCTGAAATTGCCTTGCAGTATCCTGTATTTAGCGAAATGTCCAGGGGCTATTAAGGAGAGCGACCTGTTCCAAGGTTGCCCCTGGGAGGACAAGTTTCTTAAAAAAAGGTTTCAGTTTAATACCTCCTGTTTTCACAACAGTCAAACCGATACAATTCAGAGTAAAAGCTCCGTAAAACCTCATTAATCTGTTTAGCACCATATGTATGGATCCCAGCGCTATGTATGATTGCAGTAATTGATGGGGGAGCATGCTTTTTCCGAGTCAGATATGCTAAATACTACACTGGCCTATCCCCATATTCGAACACCGTTTGCCTAGCAAAGGCAAGTTCTTCCTTTGCGTATTGTGTCAGTATTGAATTCAAGGCAGACAGAAAGGCCGTGATCTGCTGTAGGTTAGATACCGTAGGCGGCGCAAAACGTCCCACCTCCACGACTTTCAACCACGTCTCAAGTAGACGCTGCTGTTCCTCCTTCTGTCATTTCTCGCTAGCCGAATCGGAAAAATCTAATCCCTAGCAAAGAATTTTGCAGTCTCCCATTGCATGGACAGACTACTAGCCATGCCCGAGTGTATAGTCAAGAATTCCTGAAAGTCCTTCAAAAAGTATTGCACAAATTTGGAATCCTGAAGGGGAAAAGGTCCCAAATGCAGTGCCGCAAACCTCGCCCTTCAGTCTTGGCCTTAACCTCCAAATGGACTGGTTCGTGATCAGCGATAGCTATATTCACAACTTTGCAAACAATTATACAATCCAGAAGGGCGAGAGAGTCAGAAAGAGGCCAATCCTTGTGTGACATTTTTGTTGGTTTGAAAAAAGGTGAAGTCCCTGCCGGTAGGATGAAGACATCTCCAAATATCCAACAGCCCAAACTCCTCCTATAAGCCAACCTCCTGCTTGGCCTGTAAAGAAATAGTTGGGAGCCCACAAGGCATCCTGTCCACTGTCAGATTCAAAAGAGGCATGATCTTTAGCATCGCAGATTGAAGATATACTGATGGCTATTCAAGCTGATTCTTATATTAACTTTGCTATAGCCGATGTTCCGGGTAAGTCATTCGAGTGGTCTAGTGAAACGGTCTGAACTGAGGTTCTGTTCGCCGAGCTGGAAGTTTTTGCTGCAAACGTTTCGTCCCCTGGCTAGGGGACATCATCAGTGCTGTTGGAGCCTCCTGTGAAGCGCTGCTTTGATGTTTCTTCCGGTATTTATAGTGGTTTGTTCTTGCCGCTTCCGGGTGTCAGTTTCAGCTGTAGTGGTTTGTATATGGGGTCCAGGTCGATGTGTCTGTTGATGGATGTTCTTGCCGCTTCCGGGTGTCAGTTTCAGCTGTAGTGGTTTGTATATGGGGTCCAGGTCGATGTGTCTGTTGATGGATGTTCTTGCCACTTCTGGGTGTCAGTTTCAGCTGTAGTGGTTTGTATATGGGGTCCAGGTCGATGTGTCTGTTGATGGATGTTCTTGCCGCTTCTGGGTGTCAGTTTCAGCTGTAGTGGTTTGTATATGGGGTCCAGGTCAATGTGTCTGTTGATGGAGTTTGTGGATGAATGCCATGCCTCTAGGAATTCCCTGGCTGTTCTCTGTCTGGCTTGTCCTATGATAGTGGTGTTTTCCCAGTCAAATTCATGTTGCTGGTTGTCTGAGTGTATGGCTACGAGGGATAGCTGGTCGTGTCGTTTTGTGGCTAGCTGATGTTCCAGCGATTTGTGTACAAGAAGACAATATCTCATTTCCTATTTAAGCGTCGTAAATTTTTGCTGGTTCTGATTAATTCAGTTGCAGTTTTCCATTGTTAAGCTAACTTTTCTCTCATTCCATGTTTTCTCACTACTCCCTTTTATAAATAGTGGGGTCACACTAACTGACCTCCAAGCCACAGATATTGTTTCAGAGTCGATAGAATATTGAAATATGACAATGAATTTACTCTATTTAGACTCCACACTCTAGTTACAGAACGCCTTCGCTGCATTTAGGGTGACTTTAAGTACACTGGTGTTTGATACGCAGTTGGTGGAATTTCTTGTCTTTTAATCTCATCAATTTCCTAAACACCATCTCCCTGAAAATACTAATTCCCTTCAGTTCCTCCGTCACTTTTTCTTCCCAGCACTTTAGGAATATTACTTGTGTCATCAATTGTGATGACAGAACCAACATACATATTTCTTTGCTATGCAATATATTTATCCCACATTATTACATCCACTGTTTCTCATTGTAAGGGATTTGTTTTCAATAATCGTTTCTTTCTTCCTTCGTTTAACTTCAAGAGCTTTAACAATTCAATATTTGCTTCTCTCAAGCTTACTGTCAAGCGAGATTCGCTCTGCATTAATTCTTTCTTCATCTTGTGCTGACATATGAACTGCTCCCAGTCTTAATGCCTGCTGCTATTTTCAGCCACCTCGTCAGTCTCCTTCTTGAGTGCAGTGCTATGCCCTCATATCCCTAGTTAGCCATGACATGCCCACATTCCCAGTTTACTTTGTGTCTGACAGGAGTGAGAAGCAGTTGCAGTTCCTGCAAATGCTTTTTAAGTACTTGTCATTTCTTAAAATTATGTTCCCTATTTCGCTGTACTCTGCTCACGCTTCATATCAGTGTCATTTGTTCTATTTAGATTTCGGCTCATAATCTCAGTCAGCTCTATCACTCCACCTTAATAAAGATTTCTCTCACTGACTTCTGCAATCTTCCATGAGGGACCGCATACAAATAGATTGTCAATTATTCCTTTTCATATCTAAAAATAAAGCTTTGAAATAAGTTCACATATTCCCAGGCCTGCTGTCTCATATGAGAGAGAGAGAGAGAGAGAGAGACAGAGAGAGAGAGAGAGACAGAACACGAGAGTTGACTGATGGTGCTTTAACCTGAGAGTCGTTGTGCCTCAGGCAAGGCACAGGATTGAGAATGTGGGTACTTCACTCCTTTCTAGCTCGAGGTTAAAGCAGGTTTTCGTTAAAGTCACAACCTAATCTTCCTCACTGTTCTCCATCCGAGATGAAGTTTGAACTCCTTATATACAGACACGAGAACCTCTTTCAGTCCACGTCCCGGAGAACATTACACTGTCGCAGTGTCATCAGAAGTGAGGAAGACCAAATATTCCCACACACTGCGAATTGGCACTTTTCAAGTTCACAGAGCCAACGAACCAATCGCTGTGGCTTCTCGAAATGATAAGGAAACATAATAAATAGCTCAGTCTCATATTGGTTCATGGAGTGCCGAGGCACCTTTTCCTTCTTTAAGAGGCTGGGCCGTTGACTCTGATGTTCGTAGATACATTGTTTGATTCGAAGCATTGGAAGTAATCCTATCACAGATGCCCATGTTGTTGATGCTGAACAAAACTGCCCTTACTGGGAATTGAACCCGTGCCGCAGTGGTAACAGTGGCAATTCAGAACGACGACACGACCAGGGACGAGTACAGCGGTCAGGCGCACGTAGAGTGCCAGCTCTCAAACGCGTTGAACACTTCCTTGGAAGAAACAACTGTTTGACTGTCCTCATTCCTTTTATGCATCCCTTTGCCTTGTATGCCTTATCATCACAAATACAGACTGAATGCCTCTGAGGGTTGTGTTGATTTCATTGCAATGAGTTTCAGATTTATCCACCATAATGGTGGATAAATTATTTGCTGCTTATCTTTTGAAAACTTTCCGCATCATACATTTAGTCTCCACCCCTTGGTATTTGAGGAGAGGAAACATTTCTTTCAGCCAATCTTGCCTTAACTCTCATTGTTTCTCACATTTCAATATGTTTCCTCGCAATCTCCACTTCTCCATTGAGTTTAGAATAGGGAAACTGATCGTTTTTAAAAAATAAATCGTTGGCTGAACACTGCATTGTGTCCTCTTCCTGAGCCTGATGTTCCAGTGATCTCTGGTACATGTCAGTAAAAAATCCGAAATGAGCACTGATCTCACAACAGCAGGATATTAATGGATCGACTGATTGTAAGGTCCTAATTGTGAGATTGGGTCACGTTAGTCCAAGAACATTGACTGCAGCTGCACAGACAGAACAACGTCAATGCCAATGCTTGATAGCCAAATGTCTCAGTGAAATTGGAGGATGGATCAAAAGCAGGGTTACTCATCGTGGGATGGGGAGAAATCTCCGAGAATGGGAGGTTCTGAATCCTAATACATAGAAAGCAGAGATGTGAAAGAGCCTCATCACCTCGACGAATATTTTCATGTTACAAAAGATGGATTCCATCCTGCATTTGTTAGTAATGTCTTACTATGCACAAAACGGTAACAAATGAGAATACTGTAAGTCAAATTGGAAATGACCTTTCGGCTGCCACAACACAAAGCGCTAACCACTGCACGATACCGGCACCACATGGAATAGCATTATGCAAAAAACAGTAACGATAGTGGCAGAGGATATGTTAGGAATAGGACCACATGAACAGTAGGAATACTTGACAGACAGTGAGTGAGACATGCAAGCTCATGGTTGGCTGAATGGTTAACCTCGGTATCTCCACAGCCGATGGATATTTCATCACTTAGTTTGTTGAAAGCGAAGATTGAAATACTTCTCCATAAAATGAAAGCATCAACGAATAGCGCAGGGAATTGCTGGAATGTATTTCTGCAAAAGAAATGCAGTTTACCATCGGCTACTTTACCAATTTCCTAATTCAAGGAAGTGACCACTGTTGTGGAATATTGCATCGTTCCAGATTTCAGGCGTCGTACAAGAAACTGTGTGGTGCAGCAGAGAAAACTAAACTGGAAATGTGGATGGGGATGAGCTAGTGGGTACGGGTTCAGTAGTGACATCAGTGGGTGTGAAGTATTTCTCTGAAAGTGGAGAGTCACTTGAAATGCCAGGGACTGGGAGTTCCAACGTTGAATGGAACAGCTATTGTTGAGGTGGTATACATCGCATGAGGCTGGGAGCTCCAAACTCAACTGCAGCAGTTTCCATTGACACGAAGCAGGGAGCATTGGGACATCAAGCTGGCATTTCCAACTTTTCCTGGAGCAGCTTCCTTTACATCTTCACAGAGAGAAACAGAGGAAACGTAGTTAAGGATTACTTTTGTTTCAGGAGCAAGACTGGTATGCTTCAAACCCACATGCCTGCTAATCTACCACATTGTTCCAAAGCCGAAATAAGGTTTGAATTTATAACCTATTGGAGCAGACGTTTCCTACAATTGAATCATGCAAAACTGAGGCCTCTGTCTTCATTCCCCAACACAAAACCACTGCCTCGCAATTGAGTAGAGAGTGTGGTCTTGGAAAAGCACAGCAGGACAGGCAGCATTCGAGGAGCAGGAGAATCGACGTTTCAGGCAAGATTCTTTCATTTGCAATGAGGCTTGTGAGCTGAGGCGGTATAAAGACAAATCGGAGGAGGCAAGGTATCTGAGAGTGTGATAGGTGGGTTGAGGTGGAGGTAATGGTGTTAGGTCAAAGTGTAGGGTGGAGTGGATCGGCGAGAAGGAAGATGGACAGATAGGAAAGTTCATGAGAGCAGTGCCAACATGAAACGATCGAACTGGGATAAGATGGCGGAGTTGAAATGAGAAATATATTGAAGTCCACATTGATGCCGTGTGGTTGAACGGCCCCAATGTGAAAGATGAAGCCTTCTTCCTCCTGGCGTCGGGTGGTAAAAGTATAGCGATGGTGGATGCCCAGTACCTGCATGTACTTGACTGAATGGGAGGGAAAGTTAATGTACTCGGCCACAGGCAGTGATGTCGCTTGGTGTGGGTGTCCCGGAGATGTTCTCTGAAGCGCTCTCCAATTAGGCATCCTATCTCTACAATGTAAAGGAGACATAATTGTGAGCAACGGATAGAGTAAATATCATGTGTGGATTTGTAAGTAAAGTTCTGATGGATGTGGAAGAATCATTTGAGTATTTGGACAGAATTAAAGCGAAGGTGTGGGTGGATTTTGCATCTCCTATGATGGAATGGGAAGGTGCCTGGAGGGGAGGGTCGTTTGGTGGGTGGCATGGACCTGACAAGGGATTCACGGAGGGAATTATCTTCACAGAAACGGCTAGTGGTGGGGAACAAAATACATGTCTGCTGGTGGAGTCCGTTTGCACGTGCTTGAAATGGTGGAGGATGATATGATGTCAACGGAGATTGGTGGGGTGGAAGGTAATGACCAGGGGTATTCTATCTTTGTCATAGTTGGAGGGGTGGGTCTTGAGTGCGGAGTTGCTGGAAGTGGATGACATGCTCTGGAAGGCAGCATTGGCCACGTTGGTGTAGAAATCTCCTCACCAATGACTCAATTTGTCCTTGACAATTGTCTGAGTCTGAACGAGTCACGTCATGACTATGGTGAGATGCTTCCCCAAGTCTGCACACTTGCACCTTATTAACATCATACGGCTCTTCGACGTCTCTGATCATTCCTTTGGTCTAAACTATCCTAATGTCCTTCCATCCGTCCTCTCATATTCCCACTCTCATCTGGTCTCACGCCCTCTGCCGCTATGCATGCCTGTACTTGATGGTTGTAGAGCGTTTTATTGTGACTTATCTGAATGACGTTTTTAGTACCGCCTATTTTCACGACTGTGTGCTGCTGCCTTCGCAGCTTTACCTTTCCACACGAGCTCCCACATCGTGGAAGGGATGAAGTTGCGGATTGTTCACCCAAAGATGCAATCCTGAGGTCTTCGAACAAATATGATGCCCGCGGGAGAATTCACATCAGGGGTTGTTCATCCACCACGGCTCAGCTAATTATCAAAGTTTTCGATAGTTTATTCAAATCTTTTCACTGTCTCCGCTCCATCTATCTTTGTAATGTCCTACAGCCCATTCAAGAACAATAAGAGGTGGTCACTAAATGCCAACCCAGTCAGCGAATCAGACGTCCAGGATTTTTTTTTAAATCATGCTGTCTCAGTTGTCTGCATTCCCTCAAACTCCAACCGTTTGAGTACGCTTGATTTTAACTCTTTTTTTGTCTATTGCCCGAAATTTCATGTATGAAAGCCATAAAGCAGGAATTTTCTTCATTAAGGAGATCTCAAAATGCCGTTAGGAAAGGAGTTACTCACCAAGTGATGAAGAAAACTGTGATACGTGTTCAAATCAACGGCAGTAACATTGTATCGTGCCTTTCACCTAATGGAAACTTCAAAGGTTTTCCTCTGACTGGAGTTTAAGCACATCTGGATCGCAGTCGTATAACGGGTTATTGCAAAGCTGACAAAGTGTTATATCAAACAAATGATCAAACAAGTCGGTTTCAAGTAGTATTTTACACCACAAATCACAGTTTGCATCACAAACCTCGGTTGATGGAGCTTGTTCTGCGATAGGTCATCATTTTTATGTCAGTACAAAAGTGCCACTTTCGCTCATGGCTCTGCATCTCAGTGATTAGAGCTCTAACCTTGTTTTCCAGTGGCCATGAGCTCGAGTCCCACTGGGACTTTGCTGTGTTTCGCACATATACTGCAGCAAACATCCGAGCGTGCTTTCTCACTGTTGTTCAGAATTCTTTGTTCAGAATGAAGCCATTTTCTCCAGGGCTAATCTGTTTGAGTTTGCAGTTCCACTTCAATGAACATGAGAATAACACGC
The DNA here is from genome assembly GCF_020745735.1 of Hemiscyllium ocellatum. Lineage (NCBI taxonomy): Eukaryota > Metazoa > Chordata > Chondrichthyes > Orectolobiformes > Hemiscylliidae > Hemiscyllium > Hemiscyllium ocellatum. Next base: position 1,760,770 of record NC_083421.1, on the reverse strand, counting down.
AGCTGACGCGAAGAATGCTCCAGTTTGGCAGGAGGAACAACGTGAGACTGTGGAAGCCGGACAGCAGCGTGGAAACAGTGGCAGAGGAAACACACGGGTAACCGGATTAATGATTCTGTTCCTTATGTAGCGACTAAACAACTCAGAAGTAAACAGGCAGGAGGCAACAAGATCACAGGAAGCCACGCTGCCTCAGAAGGTTTACTTTGAGCATGTATCAATTCTTCATTTCTGGGCCTGTCCTCGAATGGCAGCCTACGGCCTGATTACCACTTTACTTACGTAAACAGGCTCTGGTTTTAAAGTCTAAAGTGAAGGAAGAAGAAGCCAAATGTTGAAATTTCTCATGAAGTCGGTCTCTCCGGAGGCCTTTGTCAGTCTCGCCAGGTGTGTCTCTATATTTACCTTTACAGGTGAAAATGGGGTTCAGTTCTCTATCGGGTCATGAACAAATCTAACCGAATCTGACTTCACTCCCATATGTTGTTTCAATTGAGGTTAATGGTTTGCAGGGAAAGTCTCATTGAGATGAACACTTCAGACGCCAGACTGCGGGCCAAGCACAGCAAACTGGAAATGAGAATGTACGGCTGTTTGATGAGTGGAACTGACATCGTGCATTATTCTATGCTGTAAAACCACGTGTGTCACGAACATCTTTTTTTTAAAGAAACTTCTCATCGCAGATAAACAAAGCTATTATGTTAACAGAAGATGCATTTGCAAACTGGTCGATTAGCGTTTATGATTCAGCACTTCCACCATTGTGGTTTGGGTTCATTTCCTAGTCAGGGAATCAGGATTTATTGTTCCTGTTAGGAAAAATAACGGAAGCAGAGCATCTCTGATAGGGATTGCATTTCACTTGCGTTTGCATGTGATTTGCAATTTTGCTGCAGGACCGCACAGTGGCTCACTGGTTAGTGCTACTGCCTGACAGCGCCAGACACCTACTTTGACACCAACTGGGTACACTGTAGGTAAGGTGACTAATTCAGGAGCGAATGGAGAGATATAAGATAGGCAATTGTTTTTGGAGGGCTATTCCCTGGAGGGTCGGTGTGGATTTGTTGCATTAAATGGCATTTTTCTGAACTTGTGCAGCACAGAAACAGGCCATTCGGTCCAACACGTCCATGCCGACCAGATATCCCAAAGCAATCTTCTCCCACCTGCCAGCACCTGGCCCATACCCCTCCAAATCCTTCCTATTCAATTACCATTCAATTGCCTATTAAATGCTGCAATTGCACGAGCTTCCACCACTTCATCTGGCTGCTCTCTCCATGCACTACCCCACTCTGTGTGAAATGGTTGCCCCTTAGGCCTCTTTTATATCCTACTCCTCGCATCCTCAACCTATGCCCTCTCGTTCTCGACTACCCCACCTCAGGGAAAAGACTTTGCCTGTTTACCCACTCATAATTTTCAGAGAAGGGAGAAACGTGAGAAATAACAGTCACTTCCGGTGAGGGATTGATCCATGATGCGACAACCAACCGAATCACCTGTGACTGAAATAGCTCCATCCTCCCTACACTGGCAATGGCATTATACACCATTAGAGTGGGTTTGCATGTGTTGAAATGGACACAGCATTCTTTATGAAGACGGACTTTACTGGGATATAAAGACCTGGCAAAACACATGGAGGGATATGCCTGGAACAGAAGATGTCAGGAAGAATTAACAGCGTTTACTTGGAAATAATAACATTGCAAAGGAATCCACTGAGATCCTGCAGGAGAAAGCCATGAGAAAAGACAAGGCGGGGTTTCATGGGGAGGTGGAGCAGACAAATAGATCGCGTGGCCTGAAACCAGGAAAAAGTGATTCGTGTCCATACGGAAATTTTCCAGATGATGTGACTTTGGTGAGAGTAAACAGGAAGAAAATTTCCTCATACAGATGGCTCTACAACTGGAGTTTAAAACTTCGAAACCAGTGTTGAATGATAAAGAAAGGTTTGGAGCATGGCTTGTTTTTTTTTCATTGTAATGGTTTAGAAATTGGGACTTATTTCTTTTTTTCAGAGAAAAGTAACTTCAGGCGCGTACAGACACACAAGGAATGAATTTAACGGGGACAGAGGGTCTGCTCTGTAGGGATGGGGTTGTGTTAAGTACACACTCTCTAATTGGTTAACGTTAATTGGAAAGTAATTGTATAACACATGCAACTGAATACGACTAAATGTGAAAATTATTATGAACGGTTTAGCAGCTTGATATAAGTGAACTTCTATAAATTTTAAAAGAACTGAGATTTTTGTTTTAGCTCAGCATTAAAGGGAAGCTGCTTAGCTCAGTCTGCTGCATAAGTGTTTCATGTTACAAAGTGTTCCCAATATTGTGAGATTAATTCTCGCAACGTCTCATTTTACCATTACGATCCTGATATCCCCACTCACCTGATCTATTCGACGATGGCGAGAATCAAAGGGATATTATGCCATAGGGAGGTGGAACTGACCTGCTGAGAAACACACAATTTCTTTCATCTGTTGCATTGGAAATTTGGTTGCAATCACAGAGGAGGTATTGAGTGAATTTGCTGCTCACTTATCTCACCCGAAAATATCCCGTGACAAGACTCGAAACATATTCCTGTTTGAATTCTCTAAGCTTCACAGTAGTAATTTAAAAAAAATATATCATTTCGATTCGAATTTTTCCAACAACATTGAAAATATCCAAAGAGATAAATATCATTCTTTTTGTCTTGTTTTAATAACCTGTATGAGTTTAAAGCAATTGCAATAACACGAAACGATATAAGTGTCCTTTTCAAAATTTAACACAGTGTATGATGAGCGGTTGAGAAATCAAATCCGTCTCAAACATCACCCCTGTATCTCTATTAAGAGTGGGATATTCTCCTTGGGAATATTTCTGTGTGGTCGTATGTAACGGAGGCATTTCCCAAGGGCAGGCCACCCCACAAAATCAGAAGTTAAATCTTTAGAGTGAATGCTGCTTTTTTCAACGTTCTATTGCAACGTGTGTGTGTGTGTGTGTGTGTGTGTGTGTGTGTGTGTGTGTGTGTGTGTGTGTGTCGGTGTGTAAGAATTCAGAATGTTGGGAATTGATGGTCATCCAAATGAATGTTCTTCGTGTAGAATGTGGGAGGCAAGAGTCACTAGTAATGTCCCAAGTATCTGCATCTGTGGGAAGTGCATCCAACTCTAGTCTCTTGGTAAGTGTTTATGGAAACTGGAGCTGGACGTTGGATTATTCGGGAGACTGAGGAGATAATTGAGAGGAGTTTTTGGCAGGCCGTAACACCTCAGGTATGCTATGCGGTTATAAGCATAGCATACCGTTATTGATACTTTTGAGGGGGAATGACTTAGGAGGGGTAACACATGGGGTACAGGTCTCTAACACAGAGTTTATTCCTATTGCTCAAAAGAGATTGGGGGACAGGAAGAGAGCATTATTTTTCAAGACTTCATCGTGAGAGAAACAGATTGCAAATTCAGTGGGTGGGGACACACTTATGACTGGTATGTTGCCTCCCAGCTCCCAGGGCTTATAATGTCTCACATCGTGTTTGTGCGATTCTTAAGGGAGAGGGGGAGTAGTCCCAAGTCATGGTCCACATATGAAACAACAACATTGGTAAGAAATGGTGAAATTCCTATAACGTTGGAATTCAGTGAGCCAGAGTGACATCTTCGATCTAGATCAAACAGAGTTGTTCTCTCTGATTTGATACCCATGACACGTCGTGCAGAGATGAAGAATAGGTAGAGAGCTTTTGAACATAAAGCTACCGGGATTATACCGAGGGGCAGGATTTGGATACCTGGACAATTGTGTCTTATTCTGAAGTAGGTGGTACCTCAACATATACGATAGTTTTCACCTGAACCACAGAAGAACCAATATTCTGGAGGTGGTGAGGGGAGGGGGGATAATTTGCTAATGCTCTTCCGGAGGGTTTATGTGAACTCAGCAGCAAAATGTGAACATGAATTGCAGGTCAGTTTTACAGGAGGTTTTGAGTAGTGAGGACAGAAATAGGTTTGCAAGAGGGTACTGGCGAGGATGAAGATGGTTCCAAGTGTGTTTACTTCATCGCCAGGAGCATCTGGAATAAGGTAGATGAACTTAGAACATGGGTTGTTAACTGGGAGTTCGACGTTGTGCCCATTTCAGAGACATGAATGGCAGTGAATGGACTGGGAGTTCCTCGTGCTGCAGTTTCGATTTTTCAGTAAGAACAAGAAAGGTGGCTAAGGAGGGCGAAGTGTGGCATGATTAGCCATGCACAACATTACGGGAGCGAAAAGAATATTTGATGAGCTCTCTACGGAGTCTACTGTGCTAGAAAGGTCTGATATTAGACTCAGGAAAGGAGAGGTCACTGTGAATGGAGTTTTCAATAGCCCACTGAAGCATTCCAGAGAAGTAGAGGAAAAGATTGCAAAGATGGTTCTGAATAGGAGTGAAAATAACAGGTAGTTGTTACGGGGAATTTTAACTTTACCAATAATAATTGGAAAGTTTATAGTTTGAGTAAATCTGATCGGTAAGGTTTTGTCCAATGTGTGCAGGAGGATTTCCTGACATAGCATATAGTCAGGCCAACAAGAAGCAAAGCCACATTGGAATTGGTACAGGGTAATGTACCAATCTGTTCGATGTGGAGGGAAGTGAGCACTTCGGTGATCGGAATAGGTGTAACCTATTCATCTGTGTCACAATTGAAAAAAGGCAATGCTGTCGAGGAGAATGTTGTGATTCAACCTATTAGAATACACGAAATTAATGTTCGTAAGGAGTTTGTGTTGGCAATTCTTGAAAGTGTGAAAAAAGATCGGTCCGTTGGGCTTGATGGGATGTATCCTAGGATTCTCTGGGAATCATGGGTGGAGACATTTAACTATAACTTTGTGACATCGGCATTTCTGTGATGAGTGCGAGAAGACTCAAAATTAGTAAATATTGACCCCTTCTCCAAGAAGAGGAGGAGAACTTTGATAATTTCAGAACATTGAGCCTCAGTTTCCTTGTAGATAAAGTGTTGGAAAAAGTTATGAGAGATGGGATTTATGATCATCTAATAAGGAAAAAGTTGATTCGGGATAGTCAATTCGATTTTGTGAAGAGTAGTTTGTGCTTCACGAACCTGATTGAGCTCTTTGAGCATTTGAGCTATTAGGTGGATGAGGGTGAAGCGATTAAAATGGTGGATCTCGTTTTCACTTAGGCATTGGTAATATTCCCCACGGTAGGCTACTGCATAAAATACACAGGCGTATGATTGAAGGTTTTTTTTATTGGTTTGGATCAGAAACTGGCTAGCTGAAAGAAGACAGAATGGGTAGTTGATGGGAATTATTCGTTCTGGATTTCAGAATCTAGTGGTTTCGCAGAAGGTTTTTTTTTCCGCTCCACTGCTGTTTGTCATTTTTATAAATAACCTGGATTAGGGCATGGAATGATGGGTCAGTAAATTTACCGATGACACGAAGCGCAATGGAGTTCTCAACAGTGCCAAATGTTACTGCAGGTTGCAGTGGGACATGAATAACCTGCAGAGCTGAGCTCAGTGGTGTCAAATAAAAATTAATGTCGGAAAATGTGAGGTCATTTACTTTGGAAGGAGCAATAAGAAGAAAGTGTTCTGTGCTCAAAGCAATGTTCTTGGAAGTTAAGCTGAGCAGAGAGACCTCGGCGCTACTGTGCAAACAACGCTGCAAGTTACCACCCGTGTTGACAGGTTTGTTTGGAAGGAGCACGGAATGATTGATTTATTGGGAGAGACGTTGAGTTTCAGAGCCATGAGGTAATGTTGCACTCCAAAATTCTCTGGTGGCCACAATTGTGGAATTTCATACAGTTCTGATCGCCACATCATCGGACGGATGTACAATCATTGGCAAGGGTGCAGCGGAGATTAACTGCGGTGCTGACTTTTTTGGATGGCAAGTCTTACGAGGAGAGACTGCGGGAACTCGGGCTGTTTATGACAGAGAGAAGAAGTTTGAGAGATGATTTAATAGAGACATGCAAGATGATCAGATGCTTTCTTAAGGTGGACAGTGAAGCACATTTTTTTTTACAAATGGTGATGGTTGGCACAAGGGCACACAGCTTTAAATTGCGGCTCATAGATGCCGAGGCATGTTCTATTCTCAGTGAGTAGCAAAGGTGCAGAACGCCTAGGATTCAACAGTCGGAGATGCACAAGCGTTTAGGGCTTTTCAATGATCGGGGATAGTCTTTTGAGTCATAATTATAAAATGTCGTTCGGTTTGACATTTGATTAGGATCGCGTTGGCTGTAACATCAAGGGCCAAAGAGCCTTTATTGTACAGTAATATTCGGTCCTCGAGCTGTTCTCAGCCTGATGTTGCAATCATCCCGGCCAATATCAGTGAAATGAGCGCCTGGCGAAGATCAATCTCTCAACTTCGGCAGCTCAGACACATCCAGTCTGCTATAGAAGCACGGCAACCTGATCAATTTCCCCAATGGAGCTGACATCAGAGGACGTTCAACGGCTCTTGTTCTTGCCACTGAGGCCAGAAATTCAATTACTCACTCTTTTGTTGTGGATCTGAATTGAAACACACATCAGAGGTGATTGTACTGATTATTGATCATCCATTATGTCACATCAGGTTCAGGAAAAGGACAGAGAAAAATGTGGTGAAAAAAGATGTTATTGAATATAATTCTGGATTAGTGGTGCTGGAAGAGCACAGCAGTTCAGGCAGCATCCGGGGAGCAGCGAAATCGACGTTTTGGGCAAAACTGCTTCATCAGGAATAAAGGCAGAGAGCCTGAAGCGTGGAGAGATAAGCTAGAGGATGGCGGGGGCGGGGTGGGAGGGGGGTGAGAAAATGGCATAGAGTACAATAGGTGAATGGGGGAGGGGTTACTGAATATAAGTTTACCGTGGCTTTCTGCGTTGATCCCGGTCAATTTTTGGTCACTACTGTACTGGGATTTTCCTTCCATCAGTTTCAATTCGTCACAGAATTCGATTCACTGACACTGCACCAAGTTCCTTTTGGAAAGTTCATATGACACATTGACCAACATTACACACAACGTCAATAATATTCAGCATTACGACATCCAAGAGCACGTGGCATGGTTTGTATAAATAGTATACAAAGCGCAATTCTATGCAAGATCTAATTGAATTCCAATTTAGATTAGATTACATTCCCTACAGTGTTGAAACAGGCCCTTCGGCCCAACCCACCCAGAACCATTTCCCTTTGACAGATGCACCGAACACTACGGGAAATTTAGCATGTCCAATTTAAATGAACTGCATATCTTAGTATTGAGGGAAGAAACCGGAGTACCCAAAGCAAACCCACGCAGTCACAGGGAGAACGTGCAAAGTCCACACAGTCAGTTGCCCAAGACTGTGAGGCAGCAATGCAAATCAATGAACCACTATGCCACCACAGTGCAAAGTAGCAAGAATCCAGAGTAACATTCAAAATGTCAGATATTAATATTCATTACCTTGGTCAGAATTCCAGCCTTGCAAGGGCGGGTCTGCCCCTGAATCCCCAGAATCCACGTGGACGCCTGTTCCATTCGTCCACCTGGAAGCCTCTGTTCAGCCTGACAAAGCAATCAGAAATCTCCACTTTCTGATCTGAAGCTGCGACAGGATTTGTCTAATCCAGCTCTGAGGGCAGCGAGGTACACGTGAGACCTTAATATTTCTTGATGTCGATTCACATTGCCCTCATTATGTTAGTGTTTGAAGACCTGAGCCAGAAACAGCCCAGTCAGGACGGAAGATGAGGAGGCCATTCTTCACACCGCTCCTGCCCCGCCCCGCCATTCGATATCATCATGGCTGAGCCAGTATATTAATATCTTTTTTCAGCCTATCCACATCATCGTGTTTCCTACTGGCTAACAGATATAATAATCGAGCTCTATCCTCAGTAGGCATCGAAATTGTTCATTTGTGCGAATAAAGAACGTCCGTTTCAAGGCATTTGGGTTCCTGCTCCAATATTGCAGGGTTTGCAATGGAGCAGCCGAGTCTGGTCTGATCACATATCAAACCAAGAACTAAACCACGATTCTGCTGAGACGCATATCGATGATCTTGGAATGTCAACTTCATCAAACATGAGGAAATCCAACGGGCTTTCTCTTGCGCCACAGAGCCGCGCGAGCAGGCATTTTTAAGCACACAGGGTTGCCTTTGCCTCGGGACTCCCATCTCATGTAGGTCTCCTTTCGTCACACTTTCCAGTACCAGGTGCTTATCCAAGTGTGCTCTGGCTATTCAAGTGTTTGTCTACACACTGCTGAAATATTCTACTGACATGTAGCTATACCACACTTTCAGATAGTGAAGTCCAGAGAAATACCACTGTCTGTTTGAAATTATTTATTCTAAATTTCCGCTTAATCGCTTGTCTCTTGCTTTTCATCTATGCTACTGCGTATTATTACTTCCCAAAACATGCTTATTTCTGTCACACATATCTCTCTTCTTCATAATATGCGCACATTAATCAGTTTCGCACACAGCCTTTTCTTCACTTGGATAAACAGCCCCAGCCTGGCTCATCTACCTTTGCAGTGGAAATGTTCCAGCCCTTTGTCATTCTTATCATCTCCTCAGAACATCTTATCCTGGAATCAGACGCTTCCTGCAACCTTCAATGGAAAAAACGTTCTCTGAAGAAAAGACAAAATGTCTCAGCAGAACTCAACAGCTCTTTTACATCTATGGAGAGAAAGGAGAGTTAATGTTTCGAGTCCAATGATCCGTTTTTGAAACTAATGGGACATGTGGGTGCGAAAAGAATGTGAAAGAAGGCGGACGGGTCGGAAATGATTGATCTCGATGCTGGGTCCTGAAGACTGCATTGTCTGTCAGTAGAAAATGAGGTGCATTCTTCCAGCTTGTGCTGTGCCTTGAAGGAGTACAGCAACAGACCAGAGTCTGAAACAGTGCCTTGGGAACACCGTGTAATATTGAAGTCACAGGAGACTGGAAGATCAAGATAATTTTTGTTGATTCCATACAGAACGTCGGTGATCTCAGCTTTGTCACTGACTCTGTTTTTCTCTCCCCATTGTGCAGTGATAAAATTCAGAGGAGGAAATACAGTTGCCTGGATTGAAAGTAGTGCTGACAAATCACTAAAAACAGTGTCTGGAAAGTCACACAGTGAGGAGAGGTATGGTAACCCAGTAGGTCCTCTAGCTTAAACATTAGAATGTTACAGTGCAGTTGGCCCTTCGGTCCACGATCTTGCACTGATCTGTGAAAAAAAATGTGATGCCCATCTAACCTTCATTGTTACATTATTATCCATATATATGTCCAATTCACATTCAGTGAGTCTACGACTGTTGCAGGCAGGCTGATCCACGCCCGTTCTACTCTCTGTGTGAAGAAATTAGCACAGTTATCTGTCCTAAATCAATCGGCATGCAATTTAATGCTGTAGCTCCTCGTGTTGGCCTTCGCTATCTGAGGAAAGAGGCTCTCACTCTTCACTCTATTTGACCTTCTGATAATCATATACATCTTGATTAAATCACCTGCCAACCTTCTTCTCTCCAACGAAGACAACCTCAGTCTCCTCAGACTTTGCTCGTAAGACTTTCGATTAACACCAGTCACCATCCTAGTAAACCTCCTTTTAACCCTTTCCAGAGATTTCACATTTTTCCAAAATTCAGTGACCAGAGCTGCATGCAATACTTGCTGGTACCCTACCAGGTGGTAAAGCCGCAACTTCTGTGATTTTATGGAATGGTGTTGTCTGGGCAATTGTTGGGATGCAAGGAATACTGGTCCACAGGGTCGCGACAGAAAATGTCCTGCATTTTGCTGGCAAGTTGTGGAGTTCAGTGGGATGGAATATTGGGGAAAGTGGAAAAGAATGTAGGCCTTCCACCGCTTCCTGTCACCAGTGAGCATATCCAAGTCACATTCAGACATTCAGACATATTTCCTCATCTTTAAAACGTATGCACACTTTCTGTTTGCCATGCGAAAGTTTTGTAAATTAATTCAGTACTGACAGCATTACCGTTTCAAGCTGTGTGACAGATGTTGCAAACGGTCATACCAGACAAAATAAGGTGCCACGTGAAAAAGAAAATATGTGTTTTATTCGGGAAAGATAAAATAGAATTGTTCATAGAGAATTGTTCATAGAAAACTGTGGTGAACTGTCTGCTGATTTTTTTTAGATGGGGGAATAAGACGTCCACATGAGCACCACTCTAATGCTGACTCTGATCTCCAGGATCTGCAGCCCTCACTTTCACCTGCGGGAAAGGGAACAGAGTCATCATTAACAATTGTGTTTTGAACTGGAAGAATTTTTCAAGCGAATTTTGATTGAGCGTTGGGATGTGGAAGTTCTGGATAGATTAGTTGAGCCCAACAGCATTCTATGATTGATCAGAGCCCGCAGCGAGCCCATGAGTTTCTCTGATTGGTTGGAGCACCAATGCCTACAGTTTGGTCATGTAGAACTGCCTCTTCTATGCTGTTGGGCATTATACATCATAAGTTCGGATGGGTCCTGCAGCATGCACAGGGTTAACATGATTGGAGAGCATGCTTGCGGCGAGTCATCATTGGAACGAAATGTTGTCGTCTTCAATCGATAGTTGGTGAGTGAGGGCGAAAGGGGAGGGAAGCACCAGGTGCTAGAGCCCAGTTAGAGGTTTCATTATTGGTCATGATATGACTCTGGACCCAAACACAGTGGCTCTGGGCTCGCCAATTAAGCCAAAGACAGCCTGAGTCTCCTTCCCAGAAACAGACCCCAGTCCGCCGCCGCTATTGCTGGTTCAGTTTTATCTTGTTTTAATTTATCAGGTCACTGTTGATTTGTCCATCTTTAGTGTGAACAGAGATGAAAATAAATGATATTGTTTGAAATCATTGTTGTGGTCCAGGAGGATGTGGTGTTGTTGGGAGACGTTAGGCTGTGTATTAGTGATTTGGATTGATGGGAAAGTGAACACCTCTGTCCCTTACCTTGCTGTAAATGTTTCAGATACGAAAATAATGGACATCCGTGTCCTTGTTTTGGAACAAAAACCTGCTTTGAAAGGTGGTGAAGATTGGACTGAAGCAGTGACAGTGATTATCTTTGTTGCTTGTTCAATTCGTGCACATCACTGCTATTAATCATGTCCATGCTAACATCACGGCTCTTATACCACGGTCTGTCCGTAGGTCCAGTGGCATAATGGATAACGCGCCTGACTACGGATCAGGACACTGTAGGTTCGAGTCCTACTTGGCTCGAGGGAAATGCTGGCTTTTATTACGCATTTGAAAACTGATTTCTCTTCAGCCGAAATCAGCTGTGAATTTTTAATCTGCCGGAATAAGAATGCCTTCATTAAATGTCCACGAGAACCTGAGGGTCAATGTTCCAGCGTCATCACAGGAGGGAAGCCGAACAGTCGCACACGTTGGTCCTTTCCATTTCGAAAAACCACCGATTGCATCACTGTTGCTGTCGGGAATGCTCTGTTTTGAGCATTTTTTTGAAACTCCTTGGCCCATGCATTCAGAGAAGAATGGAAATTTCAATGTCCAACTAATCTTTATGGAGAGTGAGTTCCAGTGTCTACCACCTGAAGACTGATAAAGTTTTCCGAAAAATGTATTCAAAGCTTTCTGCATCTTGTCTGAAATCTACAAAACCTGGTGACCGATCAAGTGCTACTGTTTCCTTCAATCTGTAATTCCATGCTCCTCATTATTTTGTACACGTCAATCACGTCTCCTCACAATCAGCTCTGCTCTGAGAAAACGAACTCCCGTTTTGCCTAGGCCAGACCACTAAAAACATTCTTATGCAGGAAATTCAGAGTAAAACGTCGCTGTTTGCTTTGGTGAGTGTATAGTAAGATTTACTTAGAATACTTTAGCTAGGTTGACTTCCAGTTTTTAAAACAGAGAGAAAATTATTCACAAAACTAAGGAATGAAACACAATGAACAGAATATAAAATACCCACAGATCTTAGCTATCTAAAGTAGACTTACATATGCTTTTCAAAACAATAAACAACAGTCCTGATAATTAAACCCCATAAACACAGAATACAAATGAAACTGGTTTACAGGTCGATATTAGAGGGGCAGAAGATGAGAGACATTCACATCACTGGCACATTTAAAACCTTTGTGTAATTATGTGTGGCTGATACTTTGGCAATGGTTAATAAAATATTTAGGCTTGTGTTCGCTGAGGTTTCTTGCCTGTTTTTAGCAATTCGGTGAGTTGAGCAGTCCGACTTCTAACAGTCAGCTCAAAATTATAGAAAAAGTCACTCAATCCGGTAAACCGTCGCACTGCTCTTATCGTCAACAACGTATAAAAATACCCCGTAACTTTCGTTTTCACATCCCGTGGGGCTATTTGTTCAACGACATAGCCCAGGAAGGTGACTTTGGCTTTGGCAGATATACTTTCAGTTAGGTTTACAAATCATTTTGACTTCCGTATTCGATCAAACAAGCCCGAGAAATTCTGTAATTATTCAATCCATGAGAGACTGAATGTCGCAGGCACACCACACACCAAACTGTTGTGTATCCAGCAATTACCTTGTCCGTTAACCTCTGAAATACGAGTGACCTTTGAGGAAGTCCAACTTGGAAATGTAAGTTGCTCTTCCAATTTCTTCCAAATAGTACTCCAATTGCAAATGCGTAGATGCACCAGTCTTTCTAACAACATTGACTTTGTGATAGTCCACACATAACTTTTGGGTCTTACCTGACTTTGGCACCATGATGATGGGTGAACTCCATTCATTGAAACTCACTTTGGTTATGCCATCTTGGAACTACGTGACATCTCCATATAAACTTGCACCAACTTTATAGGGTTATGCCTGAAAGATGTTACAAAATCAGAACAGCAAGTCCTATATTTACATCATCTACAAATAGGTTATTAATTCCCAGTTTATTTCAGCATGCAAGAGTAATAACTCTTACGATTTTCTTCTGGAAGATAACTGAATAACTTTACCAATATTGGACAACTTTTGCATGGTCCAATTTTGTAGCAGGAACGTCCAATGCAGAATTCGCTGAAATTGGTTCTTCCCTGTGTGTTGTAGTCAATAACACATTCTCCCCTTGCGTTCGTTCTCTGCCAAAATACCATTAGGGCATATTCCCATCACACGTTCTGTGAGATTCCTTCATGCTAGGAGTTCCTATCAAGTAGCAAACCTCACTCGATTTCTTCTTAATTTGATAAGGTCTTCGAAACCTTGCTTTAAAGTTTCAGCAATTAATGAAATTTAAATAAATACATTGTTCCCAGTGGCAAAATTCTGATTTTTTTGTTTCTCATACACTTCCTGCTTCACCATTTGCTGTGATAATTTTAAGTGCTGTCTCGACAACTCCCCAACATTATTTAGTCCAATTCTAAAATTTGACACACCGTCCAAACGCGTGGTCTCTGTAACCTGACTTACTGATATTTCCTTATTAAATTTTAATGGTCCTCTTTCTTTGTGCCCCAAATTGGTCTCAGATGATCTTAGTTTTGTGGATTCTTTCGATATATCTCAGATCGCAAACAGCACTGATGCAACTCCCTTATGGAAATAATCTGGCTACTCCGAACCATAAAACCTCAACATAGTCTTTAATAATTGACGTCGCCTTTCCAGTGCACCATGTGATTCTGAATGGTTCACAGTGGATTTGATTCGTTTTTATCCGAAGCTATCTATATACTCCCGAGAAAGCTGGATGTGAAGTTTGACCCTTGATCTAATTGTATCTCTGATAGTCGTCTTTATTTAGTTTTTTTTTTAAAAAATCGTAATTTTTCCTCAATCCTTTTAGCTGTCATCTTGCAGAATTGAACAGCATTTGGAAATCTCGTCAATACATCCATTTATGTTAATTAATACTTATTCCCATCTTTTATTGGATGTAGGGAACCTACACAATGCATCAAGACAATTAAGACAGATTCCTTGAACGCTGCAGCAGGTATTAAAGGTGCAGGCTTTATTTTTTCCCATGGTTTGAAATGTATGACACGTCAGGCAAAATTCAATTACATTCATCTGCAATCCAGGCCAGTAAAAATGTCTTTGTATTTTAGCCTCCGTTTTCCTCACGCCTCAGTGACATCCAATTTTTTGGCACATGTGGCACTCGCAGCACCACTTTTCTGTACCCTACTGGGAAAAAAAGACATTCTGCCCATTTCTCACATACTTGAATATATGTTGGTCTCCATTTCCTCCTTAACATATCATTTGCTAAGTAATATCACACAGGGATGCATTCACTCTCCTTCCGAATATATGTCTTCTGATCCAAGTGATTTAATTTTTCATCTTTCTGCTGTAACTCAGTAGCATAGCTGAGCTGAATATACTAGCATTTTTAACGTTTGTCCCCTGCTGTGTCCCACTTACTTGACAATTAAAATATTGTAATCTTGATGCATTGTGTAGGTTCCCTACATTCAATAAAAATGGTAATAAGTATTAATTAACATAAATGGATGTAACCATATTTCAGCCTCCTAATCCGTGCCTTTTGATTTCTCCTGCTTTCGATTGTGACTCTGTGATCGCGTAAAGACACAATCTGGGAAAATTCCTTTATTAACGTCCTGTATTGCTACTCTTGCCTGCAGCTCAACTGGCTTTTCAACTGGAGTATGGAGCAGGCTAACCGGTGATTGAGCTATATCATTTGCAAGCACAAACTGTATTCTTGGAGCTATGAGTTTGTCCAGAACTCCCACTACAAACTCCCCACTCTTTTCTGCCCACTCTAGCCTCACTGTACATCACTGAGCAATGTTTCGTCCGACCATGAATTCCTGTACACATAGTTCTTCAGGAGTACATATTTCCCCATCCTTCTGCATCACAGACTGAGACGATCCTGTGTCCCTAAATATTGTTACCTGTCTATCTGCTACTCCTGGCCAAGGTAAATAAACTTTAACTTTGCAGGTACATTTTTCAAGCAGACATGGCACTTCCCCCTTACCAACCTCTGATCGGTTTGTGCACTCTGATTAAACTTTCCAGCCTCCACTGTGCTTTCTATTACCATGCCAACAAAACATCCAGGCTTGTTTTGTTTTCCTGCATTTGATTTAACAGTGCTTTCTATAGTTCTCCAATACTGATTTCATGAGGCCTACTTTATTGCAATGAAATCCTCAGATCTTGTTCCCTTCAAGGTTTTCCTTTATATCCTGTGATAAGTTACCCTCATGATCTTCACAGAGAGTTAACTTTCCCTTTCCACGTGAGGATTTCTCTTTGCCCAATTTCTATCCCTCAGGCTTAAAATGATTCAGGAAGCCCATCCTTGTTTTATGGACCAGTTCATTACAATCAGCGATTTCAGCTGCTATCATTGTCGTTTTAACAGTATGCTCTTCCAGAGTAATCTTATCTTCAGCATTTATCTCCAGCGTTTCAATGTGAATTTCTTTAATAATTGCAATTTCTGAAGTTCAAACTCTGTCTCCCATTCTCTCTGCTCTTCTGCTCTCTCTTCTTCGAATCGTACCTGAAACTGCTTGAAATCTGGTTTCTTTTCCTTATCTCTCGCGTCTAACTCAAGCTGCTTCATATTCAATTAACGTTTAAACATCTCTGCAAATTCTCATGAATTTTCCAGCTGGGTTAAATGCTGAGCTACTGCGGGGAGTGACGTCTCCTTTCCTCACAGAAAGAGGCAAATACATCTGGAAGGGAAGGGATGTGGAGGTGAGACCAAAATATTTTGTGGCGTTTAATTCATATTGTTATTATTATGATTGTTTAAAAATCTGGACCAGAAGTGGCACAGACACAAAGGAGCCCATTGTTAATACCGATCTCGTCCCGCTCCATGATTCAATATCATCATGGCTTACACAACAACTTTGTGTCTTTTTCCAGACTACACACATCATCGTGTTGCCTACTGACTGACAGATGTTTATTGATCTCTATCATAAATAGACATCGAAAATTTAAACTTGTGAGAGAAAAATGTTCCGTTTCGAGACAGTTGGGTTTCTGCACGAATACTGTTGGTTTTGCAGATGAGCAGCCGAGTCTACTCTGACCGCCTTCCAAACCATAAACCAAAACTCGACTCTGATGGGACTCGAACCCAGAACCTTCGACTTGCAACCTGTACAACGACGTAGAAGTCCAAAGCGCTATCCATTGCGCCACAGAGCCACGCCCTCAAACACCTTTAAGCACACAAATTTGTCTTTGACCCATTGCGTTCAGGACACCCATCTCGCCCCTGTCTGTCCTGGTCACACTTTCCAGTATCTGTTCCTTATCCACGTGTGCTCTGGCTTTTCAAGTATTCGGCTACAGACTACTGGAAAGTTCTCATGACACGTAGCTTTACCACATGCTCAGATAATGATTTCCAGATAAGCAACACTCTACTGGTGAAAACATTCTCCCAAAATCTCCTCAAAACATCTTGTCTCCTGTCTTTCATTTATGTCACTCTATTCCTTCCCAATACAGGCTGATCCCTCTCATACATATCTATCCTCTTCATAAAATGTGCATGTTAATCGGTTACTCAAAGAGCCTTCTCAGCTCTTCGATAAACATCCCCCAACCTAGCTCGTCTACCTTTACAATGAAAATGGTCCAGCCCTTGCCAATCTTGTCATCTCCTCTGAATAACTCATCCTGCAATTAGAAGCTTTCAGCAGTGTGGCGATTACAACGGACAAGCAAAGTTCCCTGAAGTAAAGCCAAAATTTCTGAACAAAATCAGCAGCTCGTGTCCATATCTCATGAGAAAGGAAAGTTAACATTTCGAGTCCAATGATCTGTTTTCGGAACTGATGGGATGGAAGGATGGGTGAAGAATGTGGAAGAGGGCGGACGGGTTCAAAAATCATTGAACTCGATGTTGGGACCTAAAGTTTGCATGGTCTCTCTGTAGAAAATGAGTTGCAGGTCTTCCATCTTGTGTTAGTCCTTAAAGGAACACTGCAGCAAACCAGAGACCGGAATAATGGCCTGGGAACACAGTGTCTCGATTAGAGTGGGACTGGAATTGTACAGTAGTTCAGGCAGCATCTGAGGAGCAGTAAAAATCGACGTTTCGGGCAACAGTCTTCATCAGGAATAAAGGCAAAGAGTCTGAAGGGTGGGAAAACAGTGTAATGTTGAAGTTACAGGAGACTGGAAGATCGGGATAGTTTTTGTTGATTCTGGAAAGAACGCAAGTGATCTCAATTTTATCATCGACTCTGTTTTCCTCTCTCCATTGCAGAGAGAGTACATTCTGAGCAGGAAATACAGTTGCCTCTATTAAATGAAGTGCAGACAAATCTCTGGAAGATGTTACTGGAAGCTTCCACAGTGAGTAGAGACATGAGAAACCAGCAGGAAATGTAGCTTACTAAATAGAACGTTACAATGCAGTGCAGGCACTTCGGCCTTCGCTGTTGCAGCGACCTGTAAAAATAATGTGATGTCCATTGTAATGGAAAATTAGCATTTATTTCTAAACCAATAAAAGCCAAGGGAAACAAATAAGTAAGAACCTGACTTTGCAGAGGCAAGTATTGCAGACAGAAAGAAAAAAAATGGAAAGTTAAACCGAACTGATAGCAGACTTACAAGCCAGCAAACTGCCATATCACCAGTCAAGGAATGGGAAAAAAACAACACCGTATCTGGAAAGGAACTCGAATGTTTCAGGTACCTGATATTGAGGTGTTGATAAGAAAAAGCGAATTCTATTATCAAGGGAAAATATATTATTTGTGGAAGGTGCACCAGTTACCTTTTTGGAAGATACAGGGGCAACATATTCAGTCCTTAAATCTCGGCAGTTGAGAGAGTGTATGCAATGGATGCATCAGGATTCGTGACATGAGAGAGATTAACCGCACCCCTATTGTGTGAAACCAGTAATTGTGAAACATTCCAATTCTCATTTCATTTCTCGGAATTCTGTCCTTTAAATCTGATGGCTGGCGATCTCATAGTGAGACTGGGGTCAGATTTGTGCAGTATCTCGACAGGCTTGCAGGTAATACAAAAAGAAGATTTATGAGCGCAGGCTGGAAAATCCGACTCATGACTCCTGATGCATGGCTATGAGTGATGATTACCCAGAGAGCCATAAGTTCAGTGAACGATTCTCTCGCCCAGGTAGCAAGTAACCATGTTAATCCCATAAACACCGATTTTCATGCTGGAGATATGAGGAATTGCACAGCACGCATATACTGTCATGAGCCTTACAAATCATAGGAGAAGGATTGTTTTAGGAGATTGTTTGAACCAGATCAGCTATTATTGTTCAATTTTATTAGAACGATCACAGATGTGCAGGCAGTGTCAACTTATGCAAAATATCTGTGAGGCAAGTAGACCCCATTTTTTTGATGTGGAACGCTCCTTTCCTCAAATAGCATTGGCGAACACATCCAGTGACAGGTGGCAGGATGTGGGACCATGGGTACTACTGGCAAAAAAAAAACGAAAGCTTGTGTCTTCAGGGACGATGTGCATATCTGCTTCAATGCAGATATAAGGACATATATGGAGAAACTAAATTGGCTAACTCAGGCAGATAGGGCAGTCCAGGTAACCCCCGCTAAGGGGGTAGCCTGGCGTTGAGTTGTGGTAGATGTCAGACCCAAGATTAAGAAGGGTCTCTGCTGAGTGCAAGGCAAAAAGCAAACGTGACGTGGGGTTCATACGAAACTGTGAAACCAAAAGAATAATCCCGAAGTCACAGTATCGTCCTTGCAGAACACAAGACTCGTTAAAACCCGAGGCTGGAAAAGGAATTACTCCAGTCTTTGAATCCCTCCTGAAGGGTGGAGTGTTAATTCCCTGTGGATAATCAGCGGTGAGAGCCCCCATTCTTCCAGTCAAAAAGGCAAACATTCCAGGTGAATCGGGGAAATGGAGGTTTGTTCATGAACTGCAGGTAGTCAATTATGCTGTTGTTCCGCCCGTCCCAAATGCTCCTAATCCTTGTACTATACTATCTCAAATTCCACCAGACAGTAAATGGTTCTCTGCTTTGGATTTAGCAAATGCCTTCTTTAGTGTATAAATTCAGGTGAATGGTCTCTTTCCAGTACGAACACGCTTGTATTTCAGGAGATTGCTGAAATCAATTAATTATTTCAAATCACAGCGGACGAATGGTCTCTCCTCTGTGTGAACCCACTGGCGAGTCAGCAAGTTAGAGAACTGAGCAACTCCCTTTCCAGACTCAGAACAGTTCAATGGTTTTCCCCCGGTGTGGTTGCCCTGATGAATCTTCAGGGCAGACAAGTAATTGAATCGTCATCACATTTCCGCAGTTCCTCTCCAGCGTCCCTCCAATTATGCCTCGATATTTCAGATAGTGAATGCTTTCACTCCACTGTGAATTTAGCTTTCTGCTTTCATTTTCAAAAGTCGGTAAGGTTCAGGCTACATGGAACAAAGCAACTCCTTCAAATTCTGATATAATGCTTCGTTTCAGTTTCCCAACAGCAAATCCTCATCTTTGATACCACTCAAATAAATCCAGAAATATCTCAGTAAGAGAGAATCCTCAGAACACCAAAGCATATGATTTTCATGCTTGGTCCGATGTGGGTATTCCAGAACAGGTCAGCATTTATTGTTCATTCCTGATTTGACTGGATTAGGTGATGATGAGATTCCATCTTGAACCATCCTTTCTGTGTGCTGCCAGCAGATCCAAATTATAGGTAAGTGAAATCCATAATTTTGATCCAGTGATTCTGGAGTAATGGCAATATCTTTCCAGATCAGGATGGAAAGTGGGTTGTAGGTCTTTCCCATCTGTCTAGTGCCCTTTTCCTTTTAGATGGATGCAGTTGTGAGTTTGTAATTTACTTTTGATGGAGCCTTGATGAATATCTGCAGTGCATCTAGTGGATTGTGCAGACAGCATGTCTGAGCATTCGGTTATGGTGGGAATGGATGTTTGTCGATGTTTTATTAGTTATGTGTTGCTGCTCAATTCAGCTGCTCTGTTCTGGACGGTTTTGAGCTTTGCAATATTGTTACAACTGCAGTAAGGAATCCTCAAGAAGGTTGTGATTTAAATATCTCTTGCTACTCAGATGCTGACTAATCTGTTGTGCTTCTCCTGTACATTGTTTCTTTCACAGTGCAATCATCCAGGCGAAAAGGAACTATCCATCATGTCTCATTCTGTATTGTAAAGTAGTAAACAGTTAGAAGGGAAAGAAGAAAAGAAAGAGAAGAATATTTGGTCAATGAGGTGAATAACGCTCTGGCTCTGAGAGTGAATAGCTGTTAATGGAGACTGCCAGTCACAAATCATCGGCGGCGTGTAATCGCAGGCTATGTGTTATCCAGGCTTTAGGAGTCAAGAAAATCTCTGACTATGATCTGCTCTTGTGGCCGCAATGATATATTGCTGCTAAAGTTAGATTCTCAACGACATTGTGACTTCACTGCACCAAAGAAGGACTTTGGACCCATCTTGCAAATGTCCATCATGAAGCAACGATCCATTCTCATCCCATTATTTTTCAGAAATTGGTCTGGAGCTTTAAGCACTCTGGTACTCCAAGTGATCAACAAAATAATTTCCTAATTCCACCACCTCCAGCGAAATGCTATTACCAAACACACATCCCCCTCCCCACCCTTGTCTGCCGTCCCCAGGAACCATTCCCTCCAGGGCATCGTGGTGCACTGCGCCTTCTCAGTCAACACCTCCCCCAACTGCTTCATGGAAGCTTTCCCTAAAATCGCGGAATATGTGACACACACATTCATAGAACATGAGAACGAGGAGCAAGGCTTTGCCGTACAGGCCTTAGAGACGGCTTCGCCATTAATTAAGCTCATGTCTGATCATTCCATGTACACACATACACTTAACCAAACTCTGAAGGTTCTCTTTACTTCCTTTATTGTTAAAAATCAAGCAGCCCGAGCTTAAAACACATTGAGTGACGTAGCATCAACTATATCGTTGGGCAAGCATTCCATCGAGGAACAACCCTCTGGTTGAAGAAATTCCTTCTCAATTCAGTCCTATATCTCGTTCTAATCTAGAGGCTCTGCCCTAGTTTCATCTGCTAATAAACATGCTCTCGACTTCTATCTCACACATGACCTTCATAATCTTATATGTTTCCAAGAGATCCGGCCTCATTCTTCTGAAGTTTCGAAATAAGCCAATTCCACATAGTCTCCTGTCATCAGGGAACACATTCAAATCCGGAAATCCATCTGCCAGAATATTTCCCATTAACCCAATATTTCAATGTTCCTCTGCAGATTTTCACAATCCTCCGCACACTTTGCTCTGCTACTCACCTTTGTGTCAATTGCAGTCCTTGACACTTTGCACATGGCTCCAAAATCCAAATTATCCATATAAATTGTAAGTAATTCCGGTCCCAGTACGAATCCCTGAGGAACATCGTTGATGGTTAATAACATAGCACTTATTTATCCATGCTCTGCTCTTCCTGTTGGGAAACAATCCTTAATCCATGCTCATACTTTACCCTTCACAGCATGCATCCGTTTGCTGTCAGCCCCTGAACAGCACCTTGTCGAGGCCATTTTGAAAATCTAAGTACATCAATTCACTGGGTTCCGTTGTACACCATGCTCATAATGCCATCATAGAATTCGAAAAGATTTTGCAGGAATGACCTGCTCTTCATTAACCCAGGCTACATCTGTCAAATTTCTACCAAGAAGCCCCGCTATTTCTTCCTCGATAATAGCCTCAAGAAATTTCTGCTCTGCAGAGGTTAAACAAACTGGTCTATCATGTTGGAGAATGTGTCTGGGTGGGTTGCAAGTTGGCGGTCGGTGTGGACTTGTTGGGCCGAAGGGCCTGCTTCGCTACTGTAAGTAATCTGATCTCATTCTTCATATTTTGTCTGCGTCACTTTTTAAAGTGAAGTCATATTTGGGTTTTCCATTCTGCTGGGATTGCCCCAGAGACCAATGAATTTTGGAAACATACCGCAAGCACAGTTCTTTTTTTACATACCATTGCGTTTAGTACCCTGTGATGCATTCCATCAGGTCCTGGAAACGTAACCATCCGTTGCAATATTAGCTTCAACAATCCAACAATAGTTCTTTTGTTATAATGACTGTTCCCAGGTCGTCACAAAACGTCATCTGTTTGTCAATTACTGGCATGTTATGAATCTCCTGCACTGTGAAGACCGGAGCAAATGCCTGATCAATGTCACGGCTATTTCCGCATATCCCATAAGGAAATGCCCCTTCTTATCCACGAGAGGGTCAACGTTTACTTTTGCCTCTCTTTTTCATTTTATATTTTAATGGAAACTTCTGCAATCGATCTTTATATTCTGTGATATTTTTAATGCCATGTTCTTTCTCACACTTTTCTGCATTAAATTCCATTTGCCAACTCTCAGCCCAGCTCTGCTGCATACCTGTGTCCCTATGTTACCTAAAATATCCTTCAGCACTATGTACACTATGCGAACTTAGTGTCGTCCGCAAATTTACTAACCCATCCTTCTCCGCCCCCATCCAGCTCCTTTAAAAAAAATGACAAAAAGCAGTGAACCCATAACAGATCGTTGCAATACACCACAAGCAACAGAATTCCAGGATGACGTTTTCCCATCAAGTAACACCCTCTGTCTTCGTTCAGCGGCTAATTTCTGATCCCAAGCACGACATCACACTCAAGCCCATGCTTCAGTATTTTGTGAGTCACCTGCCATGGCGAAATTTATCAAACGGCTAACTGAAATCCAAACGTGCATTACATGAACGGCTTTATCCTCATACATCTGTTTAGTCACCTGGCAAGTTTTGACAAGAATTGTAGCTCAGTTTTAGCTTCCCAGATGAAGATTTGCTCACTGAGCTGGAAGGCTCATTTCCAGACGTTTCGTTACCCTCCTGGCTAATATCTCCACTGGGCCTTAGGGTGACGGACTGTTCATGATTTCTGCTTTCTTCTTTTTTGCTTGGGGTTCTTTGGGTTGGCAATGTCATTTCCTATAGTGATATCATTTCCTGTTCTGTTTCTCAGGGAGTTGTTGATGAAGTTTATCTCGATGTGATGTTGATGCATGTCCCGTTGGAATGCCATGCTTCTCAGAATTAGCGTGTGTGTTTCTGTTTCAGTTGTGCTTGGATGGATGCGTTGTACAATTCAAAGTGGTGCCTTTCCTGATCTGTATGTAAGGACACCAGTGAGAGAGGGTCACGTTGTATTGTGGCTCGTTGGTGTTCATGTATCCTGGTGGCTCGTTTTCTGCCTATTTGTCCATATGCAAAAACTGATGTCATTTACAAAATTCCATGCAAGACCTGTAACAAATATTGCATTAGATAAACACTACATTCGCCTGAGACAACACATCCATCCGAGGACAAGTCAAACACCTACATGCAGGAGAATTAATCGAAACACGGCATTCCAACCAGAACTCCATCAACAACCACTTCGACTTCGACGCCACCGACTACCCCCTGAGAAAAATGAACTCGAAATGACTTCACCCACCCAAAGAAACCCAAACGTATCAATAGAAAGCAGGAATCGTGAACAGTGCTTCGCCTGGAGACCCACTGAAATTGTTACCTAGTAGAATGATGAAACGTCTGGAAATGAACTTTCCAATTCAGTGAGAAAACCGACATCCATTTTAATGACCTATTTAAAGAGCTCGATAATGTTTGTGAGTGTCGTCACCCATTCACAAAACGAGCTTGACTGTCCTTCATTGGCCATATTTTATTCTATTCATTCTTTTAGCCCTCACATACCGATGGAAAGCTTTAGGATTTCCCTTATCCTATCTGTCAACAAATTCTCAGTACTCTCCTGGCTCGTCTTCAGTCTCTTTTCAGGTCTTTCCTGTTTAACTTGTAACTCTCAATCTCCTTAACTGGGCATTCACATCTCATGGGAACACAAGCCTCTTTCATCTCAGCAAGAGATTCAACTTCCTCAGCAATCATGACTCCTGCGCTTGACAATTTCCTCCCTCTCTGACAGTTCATACTTATCAAAGACACACAGAACCCGCTCCTTGAATAAGCTCCACATTTCTATTCTGCCCATTCCGTGCCGTTTTTTTGCCCAACCTCGGAATGTGTAATCTTATCTAATCGCATTACAGTTTTCTTTCCCCCAGCAATAGCGCTTGCACTCCAGTGTATACCTATCCCTTTGAAAATCTAAAGTAAACATAACTGAATTTTGGTAACTATCACCAAACTGCTCACCTATCGCCAAATCTAACATCTTGCCTTGTTCATTACCCAGCACTAAATCTAATTGAACCACTCCCCTTGTTGGAGAAAGTGAGTACAGCTGGAGATCAGAGCTGAAAATGTGTTGCTGGAAAAGCGCAGCAGGTCAGGCAGCATCCAAGGATCAGGAGAATCGACGTTTCGGGCATAAGCCCTTCTTTACGAATGAGCCAACTGTGTCCAGCAGGCTAAGATAAAAGGTACGGAGGAGGAACTTGGGGGAGGGGTGTTGGAAATGCGATAGGTGGAAGGAGGTCAAGGAGAGGGTGATAGGCCGGAGTGGGGTGGGAGTGGAGAGGTCAGGAAGAAGATTGTAGGTTAGGAAGGCGGTGCTGAGTTCGAAGAATTTGGCAGAGACAAGGTGGGGGAAGGGGAAATAAGGAAACTGGAGAAATCTGAGTTCATTCCTCAGATTTTGTAGGGTTCCTAGGCGGAAGATGAGGCGCTCTTCCTCCAACCGTCGTGTTGTTATGGTCTGGCGATGGAGGAGTCCAAGGAACTGCATGTCCTTGGTGGAGTGGGAGGGGGAGTCAAAGGGTTGAACCATGGGGTGATTGGGTTGGTTGGTCTGCGCGGCCTGACTCCCCGATATAGAGGAGGCCACATCGGGTGCAGAGGATGCAATAAATGATATTTGTGGAGGTGCAGGTGAATTTGTGGCCGATATGGAAGGATCCCTTGGGGCCTTGGAGGGAAGTAAGGGGGGAGGTGCGGGCGCAAGTTTTGCTTTTCTTGTGGGTGCAGGGGAAGGTGCCGGGAGTGGAGGTTAAGTTGATGGGGGGTGTGGACGTGACGAGGGAGTCACGGAAGGAGTGGTCTTTTCGGAACGCTGATAGGGGAGGGGAAGGAAATATATCCCTGGTGGTGGGGTCCGTTTGGAGGAGGTGGAAATGACGGCGGATGATATGCTTTATATGGAGGTTGGTGGAGTAGTAGGTGAGAACCAGTGGGTTCTGTCCTTGTGGCGATTGGAGGGGCGGGGCTCAAGGGCCGAGGGGCGGGAAGTGGAGGAGATGCGATGGAGGGCAGCGTCATTCACGTCTTGGGGGAAATTTTGTTCTTTGAAGAAGGAGGCCATCTGGGTTGTTCGGTATTGGAACTGGTCCTCCTGGGAGCAGATGCAGCGGAGACGAAGGAATTGGGAAAATGGGATGGCGTTTTTACAGGGGACAGGGTGGGAGGAGGTGTAGTCCAGATAGCTGTGGGAGTCAGTCGGTTTATAGTTAATGTCCGTGTTGTTTCGGTCGCCCGAGATAGAAATGGAAAGGTCTAGGAAGGGAAGGGAGGAGTCTGAGGTGGTCCAGGTGAATTTGACGTCGGGGTGGAAGGTGTTAGTAAAGTGGATGAACTGTTCAACCTCCTGATGGGAGCACGAGGCAGCGCCGATACGGTGGGAAGTGTACCATTCTAGCTGCGGAAGATGGACTGTTCCACATATACTACGAAAAGGCAGGCATAGCTGGGGCCCATGCGGGTGCCCATTGTACTCCTTTGGTTTGGAGGAAGTCGGAAGATTGGAAAGAGAATTTGTTCAGGACCAGTTCAGTCAGTCCAAGGAGGGTGTCAGTGGAAGGGTACTGGTTGGTTCGGCGGGAAAGGAAGAAGTGGAGGGCTTTGAGTCCTTCGTGATGGGGGATGGAGGTGTACAGGGAATGGATGTCCATGGTGAAGATAAGTCGTTGGGGACCGGGGAAGCAAAAATCATGGAGGAGGTGGAGGGCGTGGGTGGTGTCCCGAACGTAGGTGGAGAGTTTTTGGACTAAGGGGGACAGGACCGTATCGAGGTATGCAGAGTTGAGTTCGGTGGGGCAGGAGCAGGCTGAGACAATGCGTTGGCCGGGGAAGTCAGGTTTTTGGACTTTGGGCAGGCGGTAGAAACGGGCGGTGCGGGGTTGTGGGACTATGAGGTTGGAGGCGGTGGATGGGAGATCCACTGAGTTGATGAGGTTATAGATGGTCTGGGAGATGATGGTTTGGTGGTGGGCGGTGGTGTCATGGTCAAGGGGGCAGTAGGAGGAAGTGTCTGCGAGCTGGCGTTCAGCCTCAGCATTGTAAAGGTCAGTGCGCTAAACAACTACCGTGTTTCCCTTGTCTCCTGGTTTGATGGTGAGGTTGGAGTTAGAGCAGAGGCAGTGGAGGGCTTCACGTTCTGAGGGTGAGAGTTGGAGTGAGTGAGAGGGGTGAACAGGTTGAGGCAGTTATTGTCGCTGTGGCCGTTGGCTATGAAGAGATCGAGGGCGAGTAAGAGGCCAGCACGGGGTGTCCAGGTGGATGGGGTATGTTGGAGGCAGGAGAAGGGGTTGTCAGAGGGTGGGCGAGAATCTTGGTTGAAGAAGTAGGCACGGAGGCGAAGGCGGCAGAAGAATTGGGCACGGAGGTGAAGGCGGCGGAAGAATTGGCACGAAAGCGACCCTGTTCCATTACACATTATTTAAGGAATCCATTGTAGATAACTCAACACTATCCCCGTCAAGGCTACCGTGACTGAACTGCTTCGACTGATCGACATGTTGATTAAATTCCCGCATGATAATTGTCATACCATTTTTTCATTTTTTATTTATGACTTTGTTTACTGCCCTCCCCAATGTTTTCTTAAAATTTGGAGACAATCAGTGGCATTTTCTTCTTCGAACTTCTAATTTCTTCGCAAATGGATTCAAACTCATTCTCCAAAGAACCTATATTATCTGTCAGCATCGGTCTGAGGTTGTCCTTCAATGTTTAGAGTTACACCACCTTCCTTACCATCCTCTCTGTCCTTCCAAATTGTCTCATACCAGTAAATATATACTTCTCAGTCTTGGCTATGCTGTCGCCATGTCTCTGAAACGTGTATTAAATCATATTCATTTGTGATGATTTATGTCGTTATATCTCCAACCTTCTTCCGAAAATTACGAGCATTCAGGTATAATGCCTTTATGGTCGCATTCTTACTCATTGATTAAAAACATTTATAATAATATTTTCTACGGTATCCTTCCTAATTGCTTCTTCCTTCTCCTCACTTGTCCATTTCTAACCTCCATGCTTAGTAGACAAGTGTTCAAATACACCTTCCAGGTGAAGCAATACTTTCCCTACACTTTGCACAATCTATTCTACTGCTCATATTGTGGTCGCCACCACCTTGGGAAACGAAGTGTGGACAGAATTAAAGTTTGCAAAATGCCAAGTTCTAACGCCAAAAATGTCCCTGAGCTTCCAGTTCACTGCTCCTTTAGCACAGAACCATGTTTCCTAGCGAATGTCTCTATCTCAGTCTTACTGCAGTGTTGCACCATAGCTTAGCGCATGCTGAATATGCAGCAGACCATTTTCTGCTTGAGGACCCCACGACCCTCCAGATCGATTTCAGTCATTTTAGAGGCCTAAAGTTTCCCATGTGTTGGCCCCGACACACTCACCAGGCCTAGTCACGCACTACCTTTGGTTAGTCATAAACAGTCTCTGTGAGCAGTTGTTAATGCTCCAACAGATCATTATCAATTCCTATGCCCAACTGCTCGTCTCTCTCTTTCGGCTCTATCCCGACATCTCGTTTACTCGTAATTACTGCGCCCCCACATATCTTCTGCATATAGACAGATGTTTTCCTGGAAATCATCAGTGCCAAGGAGGGGGTCACTGGCCCAAAAATGTAAACTTCGATTTCTCTTTTCAGCATCTTTTCGTCTTGCCCCTGAGGAGGCTGGATACTGTGCTTCTGCAATAACCCGCTGCACATAAGACAGAACTGTTTTCATCCTGAAAGTTTCTCTTGTTGACGAATGCCATTACAATGTTTACCACTGGCATCGACTTCGTAGGTCAATGAAAATAGAAATCATGTGTTTGGGATTTGTGCCGCAGCTCTGTTCTAGATATGATAAACAACAAGAGAGCAACATCTCCGTCATGTCAGATGTGAACAGATAGGAATCTCCACAGGAGTTGGAATAAAGTCAATGTCTTTCAGTTGGAGAAAATTCAAACCATTTCTCACTGTAATAGCCTGTGGCTATCAAAGCAAATATTTCATAACCATAAATGCTTAATACAGCGTTTTCAAGCTAAAATATCTGAATGACCTTCCTCCAGAGTTACAGTACAGTCGTGTCAGCAAATGGAATAACTGAGCGAATCACTTTACTTGTTCAGCGAGCAAACAGTCCTCTTGTGGTAAGATATACGGGCAAAATGCAGGAAGAGGGATGGAAAAGTTCTTAAGCAGTTGGACATAGGGACTGAGGAAGTGTTCGCGGTTTTCCGGATTGAAGTGGGCATACTGTCAATTCAGGATGAACTTGCATCTTAAGTTCCACTCTGTGACATGGGAGGAAATTGCAGGTGTTCTGAGCAATGGTTTACTTTTATCTTTGGGTTTGTCGTGGACTGGACTAACGCAAGATTGGGAGAGATAAACCAGAGAATCACTCAGCAGTGAGTCACACATCAATTGAAGGGAACCTTTTGGAGCAAACCTTGAAGGAAATAGTTAACTGCCACTTCGCCAGGCAAGGTTTCATCAGGGAGAGTAATCATGGTTTTGTTACAGAATGTCGTACCTAACAGATTGGATTAAATTCAATTTATTGGCAAGTGATCAGGTATTTTTTTAACGAGGGTAGTGAAGTTGATGTTATTTGTGTGGATTCCAACATAGCCTTCAACACGACACCACTCTGAAGATTGGTAGGAGGATACAAATGAAAAGGGATTTAAGGTCCCCTGGCAGTTGGATACAAACTTAAATTGGTGGTGGTAAGAGACACAGGATGGTGATAGAAGGCTGTCCCTTGTGACTGGAACTGATATTCAATGGTGTAACACAAGGATGAATGCTGGGTCCCATGTCATTTGTGAATGTGTGTAAAGAATGTAGAACAAGTTAGGAGGAAATGATAAGCAGAGTTGTCGATGATACGAATATTAGCAAAGTGGTTAATAGTGAGGAGGATCCTTTTTGGATGGAGGAGCTCAGAAATGGATTTATCAAATGTCAAATTTAGAGAGGGGATTTGAAACTAACCATGAAAAACATGACGTGATGCACATTCGAAGTAACACGTCAACGGATTACTCAATGATTGACAGGACACGAGGAAACACATAGGAACAGAGAGGCTTTGCGTGTTGGTCAACATATCCGTGAAGGCAGCAGAACATAGTGACAATCACAACTTTATCAGTCAAGACAAAATTTATAAAATCAGATGAAGTGGTGCCACAAGGAGACAATGTGGTGAAGAAAGTACTTTACACGCTTTTCGTTATTAGTCAGAAAGTCGATTATCCAAGTTGGAAGATCATGTTGTGGCGATATGGAGCATTGGTGAGATCACATTTAGAATATTGCTTACAATTATGGTCAACTTCTAAAGAAAGGATTTTGTGAAAATTGAAACTGTGCACACATGATTTACAAGGATGTTGCGGGGAACTGAGGGCGTCAGATAAGCATGGAGATGGGGTAGGCAGGGGCTTTTTCGCTGGAATGTTCCAGCCAGTGTGTCACGTTCTCATCGTTTATGAATTCATGAGGGGCATGGATCGACAACTGGCCTAAATCATTTGCACAATATGTTGAAGTTCAAAACGAGAGGGCACAGGTTTCAGGTGACAGGCACTGAGACACACTAAACAATGTATAGAGAGTGACAGAATGATGGTTGATTTCCAATAGGCATGGATTAAGCTCAGTCCTCGGTTTTAAAAATAAGCATTTTCTTCGTGAATGCAGTTTGGTAGATTAGTCGTGAATGGAACATTAGGGTATTAAAATTGAGTGATGTACCAATGAATAAGAGAGTGGGTAAAATATTGTCCAATGAACTCTGAAATGGAGAAAGCCGTATTTATAAGGAACAATCAATAAAAATCTTTTCAATTAAATGTGATATTGCAGGACTCTGAAATACACACCGAAATGGCTGTGCTGGGATATGAGTCACATTGACATTTCTGCAGCAGCATCAACTGTTTCGGAAGTCAAATTAATATTTTTCATCTGTTCAGCAGTGGCGAAGCTAATATATATTCCACCATTCCTCTCAGAACCTGACAGGGTGAGCATGCATTGCCTGACCGAAACATTCCGGCTGATGAAACTCGTTTTTCCTTTGAGAAACAGAATGTAGCAGTTATTAAACTGAAGATTTCTCTTTTCCTTTAGCAACTTTATGTTCAAACATTCAGATGCACTGAGAGAATGCTGAATTCTACAACAATTTTTTCCCCTCAGATATTCAGCCGCTGCAGTTTTCTTTTCATAAGTGATCTGAATGAAATGATATTTATGGGGAAAAGAATGTTGCAGTTTTTCTCGCATGCAGCAGAAGTACCAACTGAGTGGTGACAGGTGCATCTTAATTTTCTAAAGCAGTTGAATGGTGGTGGTGTCGAGGTAAAAGCATGGATCTTGAAAAGTACCCCGGTAAGGCAGCAACAATGAAGTCGGAAAATCGATTTTCGAGCATATGTTCTTCGCTAGGTATGTTCGAAACATTGACATTCCTAGTCCTCAGATGTTGCCTAACCACTGTGCTTTCTAGCGCTATCCTTCCTGACTACAATCTCTCGCATCTGCAATCTTCGCCTTCTACTTAGATGAGGGTAGTGTCAGATACTGTTCCTGAGATGTAACAACATGTTCGTAGTGATAGTTTGGATATGCAGTTGGAAGCTCATCACTGATGTAAATCATTCTCTACCTCCCAATCTGCCAAGCACATGCAGGTCCTGCTCCTCCCTCATTGACATTCTCTAAACACCTGACGCCTGAAAGAAGAAGGCCTCATCTTCCGCTTGGGACCTTGATGCCACATGGGATCACCAGTTTCCTCAATCACCCTTCGCTCACATTATTCTAGTTTCATGACTCCAACTCAGCATTGCCCTTATGTCCTGCACATCACCTTTCCAACCTACCCACTCCACCTCCTGTCAGAACTCGTATCTTATTTTCCACCTTTATCTGCTCATCACTTTCTCAGCTATCACGCCCCCAAATTCCCAAACCACCCATTTATCTCTCATTCCCACAGCCACAAACCTCATTCCTGATGAGGTGTTTATATCCGAAACTGCAATTCTCCCGCTCCTCGCATGCTGCCTGAGCAACTGTGTTTTCCATCGCCACACTATCGACTCTGAGTTCTGGCATCTGCAGTTCTCACTTTCTCCACGGCGCAATATTGTGTAAAAGTCACATTATTGAGAAAGTGCAGTTTTTGTGCATTTCTAAGTTGTTAAGTTCATTTGCTC
The DNA here is from genome assembly GCF_020745735.1 of Hemiscyllium ocellatum. Taxonomy (NCBI): domain Eukaryota; kingdom Metazoa; phylum Chordata; class Chondrichthyes; order Orectolobiformes; family Hemiscylliidae; genus Hemiscyllium; species Hemiscyllium ocellatum. The sequence goes on along the minus strand of NC_083421.1, from coordinate 1,729,227 downwards.
AATCGGTTCTAGATGGAGTATTGAGTGTCTTTCTGCAATTATCATTATGGCAGGGATGTGATAGCACTGGAAACTTTTCAGACCAAATTTACCAGGACATTGTCTGTTCGTAGAATTTCAGTGATGAAGATTGTTTGGACAGACTGCGCTGTCACAAAGATGCTCTCTTTTAAAAAAAACAACGAGCTGTACTTTCCCTCAAGGATTAAGTGTCTTGACTTTTTTTTAATCAAAGGCATTGTAAATCAGTTCAGGCTCCGAATCAGATGAAGTGTTATAGTGATGTAATTCTTCGCTGTGAGGCCTTTTTTTCTACATCAACAGCTGAGGCTTGAGGCCAAAGACTCTATGTTTTAGAAATGAACTGTATAGTGGTAAAAGAGTGGTCATTCTGGAATGCTGAATTCCGGTTTTTAGATCCTGTAGCAGTGGTGCACTAATTAATAACTTCTCTCATTCTGCCGTTCCAGTTTTTAACCGTAAGGTTCTGTTTCATTTTCACTGTGTTTAAGGTTTTTTTTTCGGAATGTTGTGTACTTTCAGAACGACATAATTCAGTCTATTTTGGAAGGACTAAGTTCTGTGGGTATTCTATATTTTTTTTATTTTTGTATTCGAGATTTTTATAATTAGCTCATTGGTTAATTATCACTGTACACTTAACGAAAAAGAATATAATGTTACCATCTGCGTTGTCGGCTTAATAACTTTTTGAATGATTTAGCCTAGCTCATAACAAATTGGAAGAGAGTTGATGGATTAAAAGAGCAACCGATATGTGCCTGCGTCTTCATTTCGGGTGTTGATTTGGATTGTCGTGGACAGTTCTTGGGAAAGCATGTCTCATTTAGGTACAAAGCGTTGTTTGACTATGGACGATGAAAAATTGGCATTTTTACAAAAAACTGATTCAGGCCAGGTTTCTGGAATAAGCAAAAATGCTGGGGTTGTATTTGCCTCTTTCTGTGAGAAAAGGAGAGTTCACTCCCCGCAGTAGCTCAGCATTTCACGCAGCTTGAAAATTCATGAGAATTTGCAGAGATGTTTAAATGTTAATTGAATATGAAGCAGCTTGAGTTAGACGCGAGAGATAAGGAAAAGAGACCAGATTTCAAGCAGTTTCAGGTACGATTCGAAGAAGAGAGAGCAGAAGAGCAGAGAGAAAGGGAGACAGATATTGAACTTCAGAAATTGCCAATTACTAAAGGAATTCACATTAAAACGCTGGAGATAAATGCTGAAGATAAGATTAAATTGGAAGAGCATATTGTTAAAACGACAAAGAGAGCAGCTGAAATGGCTGATTGTAATGAACTGGTCCATAAAACAAGGATGGGCTTCCAGAATCATTTTAAGCCTGAGGGATAGAAATTGGGCAAAGAGAAATCCTCAGTGGAAAGGGAAAGTTAAATCTCTGTGAAGGTCACGAGGATAACGTATCACAGGATATATAGGAAAACCTTGAAGGGAAACAGATCTGAGGTTTTCATTGCAATAAAGTAGGCCTCATGAAATCAGTATTGGAGAACTATGGATAGCACTGTAAAATCAAATGCAGGAAAACAAAGCAAGCCTGGATGTTTTGTTGGCATGGTAATAGAAAGCACAGTGGAGGCTGTAAAGCTTCATCAGAGTGCACAAACCGTTCAGAGGTTGGTAAGGGGGAAGTGCCATGTCTGCTTGAAAAACATACCTGCAAAGTTAAAGTTTATTTACCTTGGCGAGGAGTAGCAAATAGACAGGTAACAGCATTTAGGGACACAGGATCGTCTCAGTCTGTGATGCAGAAGGATGGGGAAATATGTACTCCTGAAGAACTATGTGTACATGAATTCATGGTGGTACGAAACATTGCTCAGTGATGTACAGTGAAGCTAGAGTGGGCAGAAAAGAGTGGGGAGTTTGTGGTGGCAGTTCTGGACAAACTCATAGCTCCAAGAATACAATTTGTGCTTGCAAATGATATAGCTCAATCACCGGTAAGCCTGCTCCATACTCCAGTTGAAAAGCCAGTCGAGCTGCAGGCAAGAGTAGCAATGCAGGACATTGATAAAGGAATTTTCCCAGATTGTGTCTTTACGCGATCACAGAGTCACAGTCGAAAGCAGGAGAAATCAAAAGGCACGGATGAGGAAGCTGAAAAATGATTGCATCCATTTATGTTAATTAGAACTCATTCCCGTCTTTTATTGAATGTAGGGAATCTACACAATGCATCAAGATTACAATGTTTTTAATATCAAGTAAGTGGGACACAGCAGGGGACAAACGTTAAAAATGCTAGTATATTCAGCTCAGCTATGCTACTGAGTTACAGCAGAAAGATGAAAAATTAAATCACTTGGATCAGAAGACATATATTCGGAAGGAGAGTGAATGCATCCCTGTGTGATATTACTCAGCAAATGATATGTTAAGGAGGAAATGGAGACCAACATATATTCAAGCATGTGACAAATGGGCAGAATGTTTTTTTTTCCCAGTAGGGTACAGAAAAGTGGTGCTGCGAGTGCCACATATGCCAAAAAATTGGATGTCACTGAGGCGTGAGGAAAATGGAGGCTAAAATACAAAGACATTTTTACTGGCCTGGATTGCAGATGAATGTAATTGAATTTTGCCTGACGTGTCATACATTTCAAACCATGGGAAAAAATAAAGCCTGCACCTTTAATACCTGCTGCAGCGTTCAAGGAATCTGTCTTAATTGTCTTGATGCATTCTGTAGGTTCCCTACATCCAAGGAAAGACGGGAATAAGTATTAATTAACATAAATGGATGTATTGACGAGATTTCCAAATGCTTTTCAATTCTGCAAGATGACCGCTAAAAGGATTGAGGAAAAATTACGATTTAAAAAAAAACTAAATAAAGACTACTATCAGAGATACAATTAGATCAAGGGTCAAACTTCACATCCAACTTTCCAGGGAGTAGATAGATAGCTTCGGATTAAAACGAATCAAATCCACTGTGAACCATTCAGAATCACATGGTGCACTGGAAAGGCGACGTCAATTATGAAAGACTATGTTGAAGTTTAATGGTTCGGAGTAGCCAGATTATTTCCATAAGGGAGTTGCATCAGTGCTGTTTGCGATCTGAGATATATCGAAAGAATCCACAAAACTAAGATCATCTGAGACCAATTTGGGGCACAAAGAAAGAGGACCATTAAAATTTAATAAGGAAATATTAATAAGTCAGGTTACAGAGACCAAGCATTTGGACGATTTGTCAAATTTTAGAATTGGACTAAATAATGTTGGAGAGTTGTCGAGACAGCACTTAAAATTATCACAGCAAATGGTGAAGCAGGAAGTGTATGAGAAACAAAAAAATCAGAATTTTGCCACTGGGAACAATGTATTTATTTAAATTTCATTAACTGGTGAAACTATAAAGCAAGTTTTCGAAGACCTTATCAAATTAAGAAGAAATCAGATAAGGTTAGCTACTTGATAGGAACTAAAATCTGATTGAAGATTTGTAGCTCGGGTATCCGTTGTTGTGGTTCTGTTCGCCGAGCTGGAAGTTTTTGCTGCAAACGTTTCGTTCCCTGGCTAGGGAACATCATCAGTGCTTTGGAGCCTCCTGTGAAGCGCTGCTTTGATGTTTCTTCCGGTATTTATATTGGTTTGTTCTTGCCGCTTCAGGGTGTCAGTTTCAGCTGCAGTGATTTGTATGTGGGGTCCAGGTCGATGTGTCTGTTGATGGATGTTCTTGCTGTTTCCGGGTGTCAGTTTCAGCTGTAGTGGTTTGTATATGGTGTCCAGGTCAATGTGTCTGTTGATGGAGTTTGGGGATGAATGCCATGCTTCTAGGAATTCTCTGGCTGTTCTCTGTCTGGCTTGTCCTATGATAGTGGTGTTTTCCCAGTCAAATTCATGTTGCTGGTTGTCTGAGTGTATGGCTACTAGAGATAGCTGGTCGTGTCGTTTTGTGGCTAGCTGATGTTCATGGATGCGGATTGTTAGCTGTCTTCCTGTTTGTCCTATATAGTGTTTTGTGCAGTCCTTGCATGGTATTTTGTAAACTACGTTAGTTTGGCTCATGCTGGGTATTGGGTCCTTTGTTCTAGTGAGTTGTTGTCTGAGCGTGGATGTAGGCTTGTGTGCTGTTATGAGTCCTAAGGGTCGCAGTAGTCTGGCTGTCAGTTCTGAGACGCACTGAGTTCTGATGATAAGAAAACGACAAACACATAACCTCAACACCAAGGAGAGGGAAGCACTGAAAGCACTGAAAAATGACAAAAACATAATCATACTACTGGCAGATAAAGGCAGAATGACGGTCATCCTAGATAAATCAGACCACATCAGTAAAGCACAACAACTACTCGCAGACACCAACACCTACCAAATGAAGGATTCCGACCCCACACCACAACTCACCAATAGAATAAACAACACACTAAGGAATCTATAAAAAAACGGACAGATAACCAAAGCGGACCAGCAAAGAATGAAACCTGAAAGCAACAACACCCCCAGATTCTATGGACTACCCAAAGTACACAAACCAGACATCCCACTCAGACCCATAGTATCACTACCAGGGACACCAGCATACAAACTGGCCAAAGAACTACAACAAAAACTGAAACACCTAGTCAGCGGATCCAAACACTCCATACAATCAACACAGGAATTCTTGGACGTCATCAGGAATACACACATAGACAAAGAAGAAACCATGGTATCATTCGACCTGACGGCACTGTTCACTTCAATTGACAAAACCCTAGCCAGAGAAACAATAGCCAACCTACTGGACATACATAACATAACACAGGAGGCCGAACCTATCAACAAGGACGGCATACTTAAACTGCTGGACCTGTGCCTCACCACACACTTTACATTCAACAATCAGATATACGAACAAATCAACGGAACACCCATGGGATCACCAATCTCGGGACTCATAGCAGAGGCAGTTATGCAAAGGTTAGGACATACAGCCATACCACAAATCTAACCCAAACTCTGGATCAGATATGTTGATGACACCTTTGTAATCATCAAAAACACAGATATAGAAAAAAACACACCGAATCATCAATGCAACATTCACAGGAATCCGATTCACACGAGAAGAGGAAAAGGATAGCCAACTCCCATTCCTAGACGTGTTCGTAGAGAGAACACCCAACGGAGAATTCACCACAAGGGTACACAGGAAACCAACACACACAGACCAAGTCTTAAACTATGAAAGTAACCATCCCAACACACACAAACGAAGCTGCAACAGGACACTATTCAAAAGGGCCACAACACACTGCAGTACACCAGAACTGCGAAAAGAGGAAGAGGAACATCTATACAAGATATTCGCCAAAAACGGATACCCACGCAACTTTATCACCAGATGCCTAAGAGATAGACCGAGGAACGAGGACATACCACAACCAAAAGGACTAGCCACTCTACCATACGTCAGGAGCGTCTCAGAACTGACAGCCAGACTACTGCGACCCTTAGGACTCATAACAGCACACAAGCCAACATCCACGCTCAGACAACAACTCACTAGAACAAAGGACCCAATACCCAGCATGAGCCAAACTAACGTAGTTTACAAAATACCATGCAAGGACTGCACAAAACACTATATAGGACAAACAGGAAGACAGCTAACAATCCGCATCCATGAACATCAGCTAGCCACAAAACGACACGACCAGCTATCTCTAGTAGCCATACACTCAGACAACCAGCAACAAGAATTTGACTGGGAAAACACCACTATCATAGGACAAGCCAGACAGAGAACAGCCAGAGAATTCCTAGAAGCATGGCATTCATCCCCAAACTCCATCAACAGACACATTGACCTGGACACCATATACAAACCACTACAGCTGAAACTGACACCCGGAAACGGCAAGAACATCCATCAACAGACACATCGACCTGGACCCCATATACAAATCAGTGCAGCTGAAACTGACACCCGGAAGCGGCAAGAACAAACCAATATAAATACCGGAAGAAACATCAAAGCAGCGCTTCACAGGAGGCTCCAAAGCACTGATGATGTTCCCTAGCCAGGGAACGAAACGTTTGCAGCAAAAACTTCCAGCTCGGCGAGCAGAACCACAACAACTTGATAGGAACTCCTGGCATGAAGGAATCTCACAGAACGTGTGATGGGAATATGCCCTAATGGTATTCTGGCAGAGAATGAACGCAATGGCAGAATGTGTTATTGAATACAACACACTGGGAAGAACCAATTTCCGCGAATTATGCATTGGACGTTCCTGCTATAAAATTGGACAATGCAAAAGTTGTCCAATATTGGTAAAGTTATTCAGTTCTCTTCCAGAAGAAAATCGTAAGAGTTATTACTCTTGCATGCTGAAATAAACTGGGAATTAATAACATATTTGTAGATGATGTAAATATAGGACTTGCTGTTCTGATTTTGTAACATCCTTGCAGGCATAACCCTATAAATTTGGTGCAAGTTTATAAGGAGATGTCACGTATGTTCCAAGATGGCATAACCAAAGTGAGTTTCAATGAATGGAGTTCACCCATCATCATGGTGCCAAAGTCAGGTAAGACACAAAAGTTATGTGTGGACTATCACGAAGTCAATGGTGTTAGAAAGGCTGGTGCATCTACGCATCTGCAGTTGGAGGACTATGTGGAAGAGATTGGAAGAGCAACTTACATTTCCAAGTTGGACTTCCTCAAAGGTTACTGACAGTAAACTTTGTCAGAAAGATCAAAGGCAATTTTGTAACGCGAACTGGTCTGCAGTAATTTAAAGTAATGCCTTTCGTGCAAAAAAAAATCACTGGTATTTCAGAGGTGAACGGACAAGGTAATTGCTGGATACACAACAGTTTGGTGTGTGGTGTGCCTGGGACATTCAGTCTCATGGATTGAATATTTACAGAATTTCTCGGGCTTGTTTGATCGAATACGGGAGTCAAACTGATTTGTAAACCTAACTGAAAGTATATCTGCCAAAGCCAAAGTCACCTTCCTGGGCTATGTCGTTGAACACGGACAAATAGCCCCACGGGATGTGAAAACGAAATTTACGGGGAATTTTTATACATTGTTGACGAAAAGAGCAGTACGACGGTTTACCGGATTGAGTGACTTTTTCTGAAAGTTTGTGCTGACTGTTAGAAGTGGGACTGCTCAACTCACCAAATTGCTCAAAACAGGCAAGAAATTTCAGCGAACACAAGAATTCCAAAATTTATTTGACAGCCTAAATATTTTGTTAACCATTGCCAAAGTATCAGCCACACCTAATTACACGAAGGTTTTCAGTGTGCCAGTGATGTGAATGTCTCTCATCTTCTGCACCTCTAATATCGACCTGTAAATCAGTTTCATTTGTATTCTGTGTTTATGGGGTTTAATTATCAGGACTGTTGTTTATTGATTTGAAAAGCATATGTAAGTCTACTTTAGATAGCTAAGATCTGTGGGTATTTTATATTCTGTTCATTGTGTTTCATTCCTTAGTTTTGTGAATAATTTTCTCTCTGTTTTAAAAACTGGAAGTCAACCTAGCTAAAGGATTCTAAGTAAATCATACTACACACTCACCAAAACAAACAGCGACGTTACAATCTGAATTTCCTGCATAAGAATGTTTTGAGTGGTCTGGCCTCGGCAAAACGGGAGTTATTTTTCTCAGAGCAGAGCTGATTGTGAGGAGACATGATTGACTTGTACAAAATAATTAGGAGCATGGAATTAAAGATTGAAGGAAACAGTTGCTCTTGATCGATCACCAGCGTTTGTAGATTTCAGACAAGATGCAGAAAGCTTTGAATAGATTTGTCGGAAAACTTTATCAGTCTGCAGGTGGTAGACTCTGGAACTCACTCTCTATAAAGATTAGTTGGACATTGAACTCTTCATTCTTCTCTGAATGCATGGGCCAAGGAGTTTCAAAAAAATGCTCAAAGCCGAGCATTCCCGCGAGCAACAGTGATGCGATCGGTGGCTTTGCGAAATGGAAAGGTGCCCATGACCAAGGTGTCCGACTATTCGTCTTCCTCCTGTGATGACTCTGGAATATTGACCCTGAGGTTGTCATGGACAATTAATGAAGGCATTCTTATTCCTGCAGATTAAAAATTCACAGCTGATTTCGGCTGAAGAGAAATCAGTTTTCGAAGGCGTAATAAACGCCTGCATTTCCCTCGCGCCAGGTAGGACTCGAACCTACAGTCTCCTGATCCGTAGTCAGGCGCGTTATCCATTGCGCCACTGGCCCGACGCACAGGCAGCTGTATAAGAGCCGTGATGTTAGCACAGACGTGATTAATAGCAGTGATGTGCACGAATTGACCAAGTAAAAAAAGATAATCACTGTCACTGCTTCAGTCCAATCTTCACCACCTTTCAAAGCAGGTTTTTGTTTTAAAAAAAGGACACAGATGTTCATTATTTTCGTATCTGAAATATTTACAGCAAGGTAAGGGACGGAGGTGTTCATGGGGTACACTTTACCATCAGTCCCAGTCACTAATACACAGCCAAACGTCTCCCAACAACACCACATCCTCCTGGACAACAACAATGATTTCAAACAATATCACTTATTTTCATCTCTGTTCACACTAAAGATAGATAAACCAACAGTGACCTGATAAATTAAAACAAGATAAAACTGAACCAGCAATAGCGGCGGCTGACTGGGGTCTGTTTCTGGGAAGGAGACTCAGGCTGTCTTTGGCTTAATTGGCGAGCCCAGAGCCACTGTGTTTGGGTCCAGAGTCATATAATGTCCAAACATGAAACCTCTAACTGGGCTCTAGCACCTGGTGCTTCCCTCCCCTTTCGCCCTCACTCACCAACTATCGATTGAAGACGACAACATTTCGTTCCAATGATGACTCGCCGCAAGCATGCTCTCCAATCATGTTAACCCTGTGCATGCTGCAGGACCCATCCGAACTGATGATGTATAATGCCCAACAGCGTAGAAGAGGCAGTTCTACATGACCAAACTGTAGGCATTGGTGCTCCAACCAATCAGAGAAACTCATGGGCTCGCTGCGGGCTCTGATCAATCATAGAATGCTGTTGGGCTCAACTAATCTATCCAGAACTTCCACATCCCAACGCTCAATCAAAATTCGCTTGAAAAATTCTTCCAGTTCAAAACACAATTGTTAATGATGACTCTGTTCCCTTTCCCGCAGGTGAAAGTGAGGGCTGCAGATCCTGGAGATCAGAGTCAGCATGAGAGTGGTGCTCATGCGGACGTCTTCTTCCCCCATCTAAAAAAATCAGCAGACAGTTCACCACAGTTTTCTATGAACAATTCTCTATAAACAATTCTATTTTATCTTTCCTGAATGAAAGACATATTATTTTTTTCACGTGGCACCTCATTTTTTCTTGTATGACCGTTTGCAACATCTGTCACACAGCTTTAAACGGTAATGCTGTCAGTACTGAATTACTTTACAAAACTGTCGCATGGCAAACAGAAAGTGTGCATACCTTTTAAAGATGAGGAAATATGTCTGAATGTCTGAATGTGACTTGGATATGCTCACTGGTGACAGGAAGCGGTGGAAGGTATACATTCTTTTCCACTTTCTCCAATTTTCCATTCCACTGAACTCCACAACTTGCCAGCAAGTTTTCTGTCGCGACCCTCTGGACCAGTATTCCTTGCATCCCAACAATTGCCCAGAAAACACCATTCCATATAAGCACAGAAGTTGCGGCTTTACCACCTGGTAGGGTACCATCAAGTGATGCAAAGGGCTGGAACATTTCCACTGCAAAGGTAGACGAGCCAGGCTGGGGCTGTTTATCCAAGTGCAGAGAAGGCTGTGTGAGAAACTGATTAACGTGCACATATTATGACAAAGAGAGATATGTGTGACAGAAATAAGCATGTTTTGGGAAGTAATAATACGCCGTAGCATAGATTAAAACCAAGAGACAAGGGATTAATCGGAAATTTAGAATAAGTAATTTCAAACAGACAGTGGTGTTTGTCTGGAATTCACTATCTGAAAGTGTGGCATAGCTACATGTCAGTAGAATATTTCAGCAGTGTGTAGACAAACACTTGAATAGCCAGAGCACACTTGGATAAACACCTGGTACTGGAAAGTGTGACGAAGGCAGACCTACGTGAGATGGGAGTCCCGAGGCAAAGGCAACACTGTGTGCTTAAAAATGCCTGCTTGCGTGGCTCTGTGGCGCAAGAGAAAGCCCGTTGGATTTCCTCGTGATTGCTGAAGTTGACATTCCAAGATCATCGATATGCGTCTCAGCAGAATCGTGGTTTAGTTCTTGGTTTGATATGTGATCAGACCAGACTTGGCTGCTCCATTGCAAACCCTGCAATATTGGAGCAGGAACCCAAATGCCTTGAAACGGACGTTCTTTATTCGCACAAATGAACAATTTCGATGTCTATTGAAGATAGAGCTCGATTATTATATCTGTTAGCCAGTAGGAAACACGATGATGTTAATAGGCTGAAAAAAAACATTAACATACTGGCTCAGCCATGATGATATCGAATGGCGGGGCGGGGCAGGAGCGGTGTGAAGAATGGCATCCTCATCTTCCGTCCTGACTGGGCTGTTTCTGGCCCAGGTCTTTACACACTAACATAATGAGGACAATGTGAATCTACATCAAGAAATATTAAGGTCTCATGTGTACCTCGCTGCTCTCTCAGCTGGATTAGACAAATCCTATCGCAGCTTCAGATCAGAAAGTGGAGATTTCTGATTGCTCTGTCAGGCTGAACAGAGGCTTCCAGGTGGACCAATGGAACAGGCGTCCACGTGGATTCTGGGGATTCAGGGGCAGACCCGCCCTTGCAAGGCTGGAATTCTGACCAAGGTAATGAATATGAATATATGACATTTTGAATATTACTCTGGATTCTTGCTACTTTGCACTGTGGTGGCATAGTGTTTCATTGATTTGCATTGCTGCCTCACAGTCTTAGGCAACTGACTGTGTGGATTTTGCACGTTCTCCCTGTGACTGCGTGGGTTTGCTTTGGGTACTCCGGTTTCCTCCCTCAATACTAAGATATACAGGTCATTTCAATTGGTCATGCTAAATTTCCCGTAGTGTTCGGTGCATCTGTCAAAGGGAAATGGTTCTGGGTGGGTTGGGCCGAAGGGCCTGTTTCAACACTGTAGGGAATGTAATCTAATCTAAACTGGAATTCAATTAGATCTTGCATAGCATTGCGCTTTGTATACTATTTATACAAACCTTGCCACGTTCTCTTGGATGTCGTAATGCTGAATATTATTGACGTTGTGTGCAATGTTGGTCAATGTGTCATATGAACTTTCCAAAGGAACTTGGTGCAGTGTCAGTGAATCGAATTCTGTGACGAATTGAAACTGATGGAAGGAAAATCCCAGTACAGTAGTGACCAAAAATTGCCCGTGATCAACGCAGGAAGCCACGGTAAACTTATATTCAGTAACCCCTCCCCCATTCACCTATTGTACTCTATGCCATTTTCTCCCCCCTCCCACCCCGCCCCCGCCATCCTCTAGCTTATCTCTCCACGCTTCAGGCTCTCTGCCTTTATTCCTGATGAAGCAGTTTTGCCCAAAACGTCGATTTCGCTGCTCCCCGGATGCTGCCTGAACTGCTGTGCTCTTCCAGCACCACTAATCCAGAATTATATTCATTAACATCTTTTTTCACCATGTTTTTCTCTGTCCTTTTCCTGAACCTGATGTGACATAATGGATGATCAATAATCAGTACAATCACCTCTGATGTGTGTTTCAATTCAGATCCACAGCAAAAAATTGAGTAATTGAATTTCTGGCCTCAGTGGCAAGAACAGGAGCCGCTGAACGTCCTCTGATGTCAGCTCCATTGGGGAAATTGATCAGGTTGCCGTGCTTCTATAGCAGACTGGATGTGTCTGAGCTGCCGAACTTGAGAGATTGATCCAGGCCAGGCGCTCATTTCACTGATATTGGCCGGGATGATTGCAACATCAGGCTGAGAACAGCTCGAGGACCGAATATTATTGTACAATAAAGGCTCTTTGGGCCTTGATGTTACACCCAACGCGATCCTAATCAAATGTCAAACCGAACGACATTTTATAATTATGACTCAAAAGATTATCCCCGATCATTGAAAAGACCTAAAAGTTGGTGCATCTCCGACTGTTGAATCCTAGGCGTTCTGCACCTTTTCTACTCACTGCGAATAGAACATGCCTCGGCATCTATCAGCCGCAATTTAAAGCTGTGTGCCCTTGTGCCAACCATCACCATTTGTAAAAAGAAATGTCCTTCACTGTCCACGTTAAGAAAGCATCTGATCATCTTGTATGTCTCTATTAAATCATCTCTCAAACTTCTTCTCTCTGTCATAAACAGCCCGAGTTCCCGCAGTCTCTCCTCGTAAGACTTGCCCTCCAAAAAAGTCAGCACCGTATTTAATCTCCTCTGCACCCTTGCCAATGATTGCACATTCGTCCGATGATGTGGCGATCAGAACTGTATGCAATTCCACAATTGCGGCCACCAGAGAATTTTGGAGTGCAACATTACCTCATGGCCCAGAAACTCAAACTCTCTCCCAATAAATCAATCATCCCGTGCTCCTTCCAAACAAACCTGTCAACACGGGTGGTAACTTGCAGCGTTTTTTGCACAGTAGCGCCGAGGTCTCTCTGCTCAGCTTAACTTCCAAGAATATTACTTTGAGCCCAGAACTCTTTCTTCTTATTGCTGCTTCCAAAGTAAATGACCTCACATTTTCCCACTTTAATTTCTATTTGACACCACTGAGCTCAGTTCTGCAGGTTATTCATGTCCCACTGCAACCTGCAAAAACATTTGGCACTGTTGAGAACTCCACTGAGCTTCGTGTTATGGGGAAATTTACTGACCCATCATTCCATGCCCTAATCCAGGTTATTTATAAAAATGACAAACAGCAGTGGAGCGGAAAAAAAAACCTTCTGCGAAACCACTAGTTTCTGAAACCAAAACGAATAATTCCCATCAACTACCCATTCTGTCTTCTTTCAGCTAGCCAGTTTCTGATCCAAACCAATAAAAAAACCTTCAATCATACGCCTATGTATTTTATGCAGTAGCCTACCGTGGGGAATATTACCAATGCCTAAATGAAAACTATATCCACCATTTTAATCGCTTCACCCTCATCCACCTAATAGCTCAAAAAAACAAAGAGCTCAATCAGGTTCGTGAAGCACAAACTACTCTTCACAAAATCGAATTGACTATCCCGAATCAACTTTTTCCTTATTAGATGATCATAAATCCCATCTCTCATAACTTTTTCCAACACTTTATCTACAAGGAAACTGAGGCTCAATGTTCTGAAATTATCAAAGTTCTCCCCCTCTTATTGGAGAAGGGGTCAATATTTACTATTTTTGAGTCTTCTCGCACTAATCACAGAGACGCCGATGACTCAAAGTCCATAGTTAAATGTCTCCACACAGGATTCCCAGAGAATCCTAGGATACATCCCATCAAGGCAAGCGGACAGATCTTTTTTCACACTTTCAAGAATTGCCAACACAAACTCCTTACGAACATTAATTTCGTGTATTCTAATAGGTTGTATCACAATATTCTCCTCGACACATTGCCTTTTTTCAATTGTGACACAGATGAATAGGTCCCACCTATTCCGATCACCAAAGTGCTCACTTCCCTCCACATCGAACAGATTGGTACATTACCCTGTACCAATTCCAATGTGGCTTTGCTTCTTGTTGGCCTGACTATATGCTATGTCAGGAAATCCTCCTGCACACATTGGACAAAAACTTACCGATCAGATTTACTCAAACTATAAACTTTCCAATCATTATTGGTAAAGTTAAAATTCCTCATAACAACTACCTGTTATTTTCGCTCCTATTCAGAATCATCTTTGCAATCTTTTCCTCTACATCTCTGGAATGCTTCAGTGGGCTATTGAAAACTCCATTCACAGTGACCTCTCCTTTCCTGAGTCTAATATCAGACCTTTCTAGCACAGTAGACTCCGTAGAGTGAACACCAAATATTCTTTTCGCTCCCGTAATGTTGTGCATCGTTAATCATTCCACACCTCGCCCTCCATAGCCACCTTTCTTGTTCTTACTGAAAAATCGAAACTGCAGCACGAGGAACTCCCAGTCCATTCACTGCCATTCATGTCTCTGAAATGGGCACAACGTCGAACTCTCAGTTAACAACCCATGTTCTTAGTTTATCTACCTTATTCCAGATGCTCCTGGCGATGAAGTAAACACACTTGGAACCATCTTCATCCTTGCCAGTACCCTCTTGCAAATCTAGTTATGTCCTCACTACTCAAAACCTCCTGTAAAACTGACCTGCAATTCATGTTCCCATTGTGCTGCTGAGTTCACATAAACCCTCCGGAAGAGCATTAGCAAATTATCCCCCCTCCCCTCACCACCTCCAGAATATTGGTTCTCCTGTGGTTCAGGTGAAAACTATCCTATTTGTTGAGGTACCACCTACTTCAGAATAAGACACAATTGTCCAGGTATCCAAATCATGCCCCTCTGTATCATCCCGGTAGCTTTATGTTCAAAAGCTCTCTACCTATTCTTCATCTCTGCACGACGTGTCATGGGTATCAAATCAGAGAGAACAACTCTGTTTGATCTAGATCGAAGATGTCACTCTGGCTCACTGAATTTCAGCCTTAGAGGAATTTCACCATTTCTTACCAATGTTGTTGTTTCATATGTGGACCATGACTTGGGACTACCCCCCATCTCCCTTAAGAATCGCACAAACACGATGTGAGACATTATAGGCCCTGAGAGCTGGGAGGCAACATACCAGTCATAAGTGTGTCCCCACCCACTGAATTTGCAATCCGTTTCTCTCACGATGAAGTCTCCAAAAATAATGCTCTCTTCCTGTCCCCCAATCTCTTTTGAGCAAAAGGAACAAACTCTGTGCGAGAGACCTGTACCCCATGTGTTACCCCTCCTCAGTCATTCCCCCTCAAAAGTATCAATAACGGTATGCTATGCTTATAACCGCATAGCATACCTGAGGTGTTACGGCCTGCCAAAAACTCCTCTCAATTATCTCCTCGGTCTCCCGAATAATCCAACGTCCAGCTCCAGTTTCCATAAACACTTAGTTGTATGCTCTTCCCACAGATGCAGATACTTGGGACATTACTAGTGACTCTTGCCTACCATATTCTACAGGAAGAACATTCATTTGGCTGATCATCAATTCCCAACGTTCTGAATTCTTACGCACCGACATACACACACACACACACACACACACACACACACACACACACACACACACACACACACACGTAGCAATAAAACGTTGAAAAAAGCAGCATTCACTCTAAAGATCTAACTTCTGATTTTGTGGAGTGGCCTGCCCTTGGGAAATGCCTCCGTTACATACGACCACACAGAAATATTCCCGAGGAGAATATCCAACTCTTAATAGAGATACAGGGTGATGTTTGAGACGGATTCGATTTCTCAAACCGCTCATCATACACTGTGTTAAATTGTGAAAAGGACGCTTATATCGTTTCACGTTATTGCAATTGCTTTAAACTCATACAGGTTATTAAAACAAGACAAAAAGAATGATATTTATCTCTTTGGATATTTTCAATGTTGTTGGAAAAATTCGAATCGAAATGATATATATTATTTTTAAATTACTACTGTGAAGCTTAGAGAATTCAAACAGGAATATGTTTCGAGTCTTGTCACGGGATATTTTCGGGTGAGATAAGTGAGCAGCAAATTCACTCAATACCTCCTCTGTGATTGCAACCAAATTTCCAACGCAACAGATGAAAAAAATTGTGTGTTTCTCAGCAGGTCAGTTCCACCTCACTATGGCATAATATCCCTATAATTCTCGCCATCATCGAACAGATTAGGTGAGTGGGGATATCAGGATCGTAATGGTAAAATGAGACGTTGCGAGAATTAATCCCACAATATTGGGAACACTTTGTATCATAAAACAGTTATGCATCAGATTGAGCTAAGCAGCTTCCCTTTAATGCTGCGCTAAAACAAATAGCTCAGTTCTTTTAAAATTTATAGAAGTTCACTTACATCGAGCTGCTAAACCGTTCATAATAATTTTCACATTTAGTCGTATTCAGTTGCATGTGTTATACAATTACTTTGCAATTAACGTTAACCAATTAGAGAGTGCGTACTTAACACAACCCCATCCCTACAGAGCAGACCCTCTGTCCCCGTTAAATTCATTCCTTGTGTGTCTGTACGCGCCTGAAATTATTTTTCTCTGAAAAAAAGAACTGAGTCCCAATTTCAAAAACATTACAATGAAAATAAAACAAGCCATGCTCCAAACCTTTCTTTATCATTCAACACTGGTTTCGAAGTTTTAAACTCCAGTTGTAGAGCCATCTGTATGAGGAAATTTTCTTCCTGTTTACTCTCACCAAATTCACATCATCTGGAAAATTTCCGTATGGACACAAATCACTTTTTCCTGGTTTCAGGCCACGCAATCTATTTGTCTGCTCCACCTCCCCATGAAACACCGCCTTGTCTTTTCTCATGGCTTTCTCCCGCAGGATCTCAGTGGATTCCTTTGCAATGTTTTTATTTCCAAGTAAACGCTGTTAATTCTTCCTGACATCTTCTGTTCCAGGCATATCCCTCCATGTGTTTTGCCAGGTCTTTATATCCCAGTAAAGTCCGTCTTCATAAAGAATGCTGTGTCCATTTCAACACAGGCAAACCCACTCTAATGGTGTATAATGCCATTACCAGTGTAGGGAGGATGGAGCTATTTCAGTCACAGGTGATTCGGTTGGTTGTCGCATCATGGATCAATCCCTCACCGGAAGTGACTGTTATTTCTCACGTTTCTCCCTTCTCTGAAAATTATGAGTGGGTAAACAGGCAAAGTCTTTTCCCTGAGGTGTGGTAGTCCAGAACTAGAGGGCATAGGTTGAGGATGCGAGGAGTAGGATATAAAAGAGGCCTAAGGGGCAACCATTTCACACAGAGTGGGGTAGTGCATGGAGAGAGCAGCCAGATGAAGTGGTGGAAGCTGGTGCAATTGCAGCATTTAACAGGCAATTGAATGGAAAATGAACAGGAAGGATTTGGAGGGGTATGGGCCAGGTGCTGGCAGGTGGGACAAGATTGCTTTGGGATATCTGGTCGGCATGGACGTGTTGGACCGAATGGTCTGTTTCTGTGCTGCACAAGTTCAGAAATAGGCCATTTAATGCATCAAATCCACACCGACCCTCCAGGGAATAGTCCTCCCAAAACAATTGCCTAGCTTATGTCTCTCCATTCGCTCCTGAATTAGCCAACTTACCTACAGTGTACCCAGTTGGTGTCAAAGTAGGTGTCTGGCGCTGTCAGGCAGTAGCGCTAACCAGTGAGCCACTGTGCGGTCCTGCAGCAAAATTGCAAATCACATGCAAACGCAAGTGAAATGCAATCCCTATCAGAGATGCTCTGCTTCTGTTATTTTTCCTAACAGGAACAATAAATCCTGATTCCCTGACTAGGAAATGAACCCAAACCACAATGGTGGAAGTGCTGAATCATAAACGCTAATCGACCAGTTTGCACGGCTGGTGCAAATGCATCTTCTGTTAAAATAATAGCTTTGTTTATCTGCGATGAGAAGTTTCTTTAAAAAAAGATGTTCATGACACACGTGGTTTTACAGCATAGAATAATGCACGTTCTCAGTTCCACTCATCAAACGGCCGTACATTCTCATTTCCAGTTTGCTGTGCTTGGCCCGCAGTCTGGCGTCTGAAGTGTTCATCTCAATGAGACTTTCCCTGCAAACCATTAACCTCAAATGAAACAACATATGGGAGTGAAGTCAGATTCGGATAGATTTGTTCATGATCCGATGGAGAACTGAACCCCATTTTCACCTGTAAAGGTAAATGTAGAGACACACCTGGCGAGAGTGACAAAGGCCTCCGGAGAGACCGACTTCTTGAGGAATTTCACCATTTGGCTTCTTCTTCCTTCACTTCAGACTTTAAAACCAGAGCCTGTTTACGTAAGTAAAGGGGTAATCAGGCAGTCGGCTGTCATTCAAGGACAGGCCCAAAAATGAAGAATTGATGCATGCTCAAAGTAAACCTTCTGAGGCAGCGTGGCTTCCTGTGATCTTGTTGCCTCCTGCCTGTTTACTTCTGAGTTGTTTAGTCGCTACATAAGGAACAGAATCATTAATCCGGTTACCCGTGTGTTTCCTCTGCCACTGTTTCCACGCTGCTGTCCGGCTTCCACAGTCTCACGTTGTTCCTCCTGCCAAACTGGAGCATTCTTCGCGTCAGCTGCGTGTTATTCTCATGTTCATTGAAGTGGAACTGCAAACTCAAACAGATTAGCCCTGGAGAATATGGGTTCATTCTGAACAAAGAATTCTGAACAACAGTGAGAAAGCACGCTCGGATGTTTGCTGCAGTATATGTCCGAAACACAGCAAAGTCCCAGTGGGACTCGAGCTCATGGCCACTGGAAAACAAGGTTAGAGCTCTAATCACTGAGCTGCAGAGCCATGAAAGAAAGTGGCGCTTTTGTACTGACATAAAAATGATGACCTATCGCAGAACAAGCTCCATCAACCGAGGTTTGTGATGCAAACTGTGATTTGTGGTGTAAAATACTACTTGAAACCGACTTGTTTGATCATTTGTTTGATATAACACTTTGTCAGCTTTGCAATAACTCGTTATACGACTGCGATCAAGATGTGCTTAAACTCCAGTCAGAGGAAAACCTTTGAAGTTTCCATTAGGTGAAAGGCATGATACAATGTTACTGCCGTTGATTTGAACACGTATCACAGTTTTCTTCATCACTTGGTGAGTAACTCCTTTCCTAACGGCATTTTGAGATCTCCTTAATGAAGATAATTCCTGCTTTATGGCTTTCATACATGAAAGTTCGGGCAATAGACAAAAAAAGATTTAAAATCCAGCATACTCAAACGGTTGGAGTTTGAGGGAATGCAGACATCTGAGACAGCATGATTTAAAAAAAAATCCTGGATGTCGGATTCGCTAACTGGGTTGGCATTTAGTGACCACCTCTTATTGTTCTTGAATGGGCTGTAGGACATTACAAAGATAGATGGAGCGGAGACAGTGAAAAGATTTGAATAAACTATCGAAAACTTTGCTAATTAGCTGAGCCGTGATGGATGAACAACCCCTGTTGTGAATTCTCCCACGGGCATTATATTTGTTCGAAGACCTCAGGATTGCATCATTGGGTGAACAATCCGCAACTTCATCGCTTCCACGATGTGGGAGCTCGTGTGGAAAGGTAAAGCTGCGAAGGCAGCAGCACACAGTCGTGAAAATAGGCGGTGCTAAAAACGTCATTCAGATAAGTCACAATAAAACACTCTACAGCCATCAAGTACAGGCATGCATAGCGGCAGAGGGCGTGAGACCAGATGAGAGTGGGAATATGAGAGGACGGATGGAAGGACATGAGGATAGTTTAGACCAAAGGAATGATCAGAGACGTCGAAGAGCCGTATGATGTTAATAAGGTGCAAGTGTGCAGACTTGGGGAAGCATCTCACCACAGTCATGACGTGACTCGTTCAGACTCAGACAATTGTCAAGGACAAATTGAGTCATTGGTGAGGCAATTTCTACACCAACGTGGCCAATGCTGCCTTCCAGAGCATGTCATCCACTTCCAGCAACTCTGCACTCAAGACCCACCCCTTAAACTGTGACAAAGATAGAATACCCCTGGTCATTACCTTCCACCCCACCAATCTCCGCTGACATCATATCATCCTCCACCATTTCAAGCACGTGCAAACGGACTCCACCAGCAGACATGTATTTTGTTCCCCACCACTAGCCGTTTCTGTGAAGATAATTCCCTCCGTGACTCCCTTGTCAGGTCCATGCCACCCACCAAACGACCCTCCCCTCCAGGCACCTTCCCATTCCATCATAGGAGATGCAAAATCCACCCACACATTCGCTTTAATTCTGTCCAAATACTCAAATGATTCTTCCACATCCATCAGAACTTTACTTGCAAATCCACACATGATATTTACTCTATCCGTTGCTCACAATGAAGTCTACTTTACATTGTAGAGATAGGATGCCTAATTGGAGAGCGCTTCAGAGAACATCTCCGGGACACCCACACCAAGCGACATCACTGCCTGTAGCCGAGTACATTAACTTTCCCTCCCATTCAGTCAAGTACATGCAGGTACTGGGCATCCACCATCGCTATACTTTTACCACCCGACGCCAGGAGGAAGAAGGCTTCATCTTTCACATTGGGGCCGTTCAACCACACGGCATCAATGTGGACTTCAATATATTTCTCATTTCAACTCCGCCATCTTATCCCAGTTCGATCGTTTCATGTTGGCACTGCTCTCATAAACTTTCCTTTCTGTCCATCTTCCTTCTCGCCGATCCACTCTCCCTGCTCTCTGACCTAACACCATTACCTCCACCTCAACCCACCTATCACACTCTCAGATACCTTGCCTCCTCTTATTTGTCTTTCTACCACCTCTGCTCACAAGCCTCTTTCCAAATGAAAGATTCTTTCCTGAAACGTCTATTCTCCTGCTCTTCGAATGCTGCCTGTCCTGCTGTGCTTTTCCAAGACCACACTCTCTACTCAGTTGCGAGGCAGTGGTTTTGTGTTGGGGAATGAAGAAAGAGGCCTCAGTTTTGCATGATTCAATTGGATGAAACGTCTGCTCCAATAGGTTAAAAATTCAAACCTTATTTCGGCTTTGGAACAATGTGGTAGATTAGCAGGCATGTGGGTTTGAAGCATACCAGTCTTGCTCCTGAAACAAAAGGAATGTTTAACTGCGTTTTCTCTGTTTCTCTCTGTGAAGATGTAAAGGAAGCTGTTCCAGGAAAAGTTGGAAATGCCAGCTTGATGTCCCAATGCTCCCTGCTTCGTGTCAATGGAAACTGCTGCAGTTGAGTTTGGAGCTCCCAGCCTCATGCGATGTATACCACCTCAACAAGAGCTATTCCATGCAACGTTGGAACTCCAAGTTCCTGGCATTTCAAGTGACTCTCTACTTTCAGAGAAATACTTCACACTCACTGATGTCACTACTGAACCCATATCCACTAGCTCATCCCCATCCACATTTCCAGTTTAGTTTTCTCAGCTGCACCACACAGTTTCTTGTATCACGCCTGAAATCTGGAACGATGCGATATTCCACAGCAGTGGTCACTTCCTTGAATTAGGAAATTGGTAAAGTAGCCGATGGTAAACTGAATTTCTTTTGCAGAAATACATTCCAGCAATTGCCTGCGCTATTCGCTGATGCTTTCATTTTATGGAGAAGTATTTCAATCTTCACTTTCAACAAACTAAGTGATGAAATATCCATCGGCTCTGGAGATACTCAAGTTAACCATTCAGCCCACCAAGATCTTGCATGTCTCACTCACTGTCTGTCAAGTATTCCTACTGTTCATGTGGTCCAATTCCTAACATATCCTCTGCCACCATCGTTACTGTTTTTTGCATAATGCTATTCCATGTGGTGCCGGTATCGTGCAGTGGTTAGCCCTTTGCGTTGTGGCAGCAGAAAGGTCATTTCCAATTTGACTTACAGTATTCTCATTTGTTACCGTTTTATGCATAGTAAAACATTACTAACAAATGCAGGATGGAATCCATCTTTTGTAACATGAAAATATTCGTCGAGGTGCTTTCTATGTATTAGGATTCAAACCCTCCCATTCTCGGAGATTTCTCCCCATCCCACGATCAGTAACCCTGCTTTAGGTCCATCCTCCAATTTCACTGAGACATTTGGCTATCAAGCACTGGCATTGACGTTGTTCTGTCTGTGCAGCTGCAGTCAATGTTCTTGGACTAACGTGACCCAATCTCACAATTAGGACCTTACAATCAGTCGATCCATTGATATCCTGCTGTTGTGAGATCAGTGCTTATTTCGGATTTTTTACTGACATGTACCAGAGATCACTGGAACATCAGGCTCAGGAAGAGGACACAATGCAGTGTTCAGCCAACGATTTATTTTTTAAAACGATCAGTTTCCCTATTCTAACCTCAGTGGAGAAGCGGAGATTGCGAGGAAACATATTGAAATGTGGGAAACAATGAGAGTTAAGGCAAGATTGGCTGAAAGAAATGTTTCCTCTCGGTCAAATACCAAGGGGTGGAGACTCAATGTATGATGCGGAAAGTTTTCAAAAGATAAGTAGCAAATAATTTATCCACCATTATGGTGGATAAATCTGAAACTCATTGCAATGAAATCAACACAACCCTCAGAGGCATTCAGTCTGTATTTGTGATGATAAGGCATACAAGGCAAAGGGATGGAAAAAGGAATGAGGACAGTCAAACAGTCTTCCAAGGACGCGTCCAAATCGTTTGAGAGCTGGCACTCTACTTGTGTCTGACCGCTGTACTCGTCCCTGGTCGTGTCGTGGCTCTGAATTGCCACTTTTACCACTGCGGCACGGGTTCAATTCCCAGTAAGGGCAGTTTTGTTCAGCATCAACAACGTGGGCATCTGTGATAGGATTACTTTCAATGCGTCGAATCAAACAATGTATCTACGAACATCAGAGTCAACGTCCCAGCCTCTTAAAGAAGGAGAAGGTGCTTCGTCACTCCATGAACCAACATGAGACTGAGGTATTTATTTTGTTTCCTTACCATTTCGAGAAGCCACAGCGATTGGTTCGTTGGCTCTGTGAAATTGAAAAGTGCCGAGTCGCAGTGTGTGGGAATATTTGGTCTTCCTCACTTCTGATGACACTGCGACATTGTAATGTTCTCCGGGACGTGAACTGAAAGAGGCTCTCGTGTCTGTATATCAGGAATTCAAACTTCATCTCGGCTTCAGAACAATGAGGAAGATGAGGTTGTGAGTGTAACGAATATCTGCTTTAACCACGAGCTAGAGAGGAGTGAAGTACCCACATTCTCAATCCGGTGCTGTGCCTGAGGCACAACGACTCTCAGGTTAAAGCAGCATCAGTCAACTCGCGCGATCTTTCTTCTCTGTCTCTGTCTCTGTCTCTGTCTCTCTCCGTCTCTCTCTCTCTCTCTCTCTCTCTCTCTCTCTCTCTCAGTGAGAGAAGTCTTCATTAAGGTGGAGAATGATAGAGCTGACTGAGATGATGAGCCGAAATCGAAATAGAAGAAATGACACTGATATGAAGCGTGAGCAGGGTACGACGAAATAGGGATCAGAATTTTCAGGAATGATAAGTACTTAAAAAGTATCTGCAGGAACTGCAACTGCTTCTCACTCCTGTCAGACACAAAGAAAGCTGGGAATGTGGCCATGTCATGGCTAACTGGGGATATGAGGGCATAGCACTGCACTAAAGAAGGAGGCTGATGAGGAGGCTGAAAATAGCAGCAGGCCTTAAGACTGAGAGCAGTTCAGATGTCAGCACCAGATGAAGAAAAAATTAATGCAGAGCGAAATCTCGTTTGACAGTCAGCTTGAGAGAAGTAAATAATGAATTGTTAAAGCTCTTGAAGTCAAATGAAGGGAGAAAAAAACGATTATTGAAAACAAATCCCTTACAATGAGAAACAATGGATGTGGGATAAATATATGGCATACCAAAAACAAAATGTATGTTGGTTCTGTCATCACAATTGATGACACAAATAATATTTCTAAAGTACCAGGAAGAAAAAGTGATGGAGGAACTGAAGAGAATCAATATTTCCAGGGAGATATTGTTTTGGAAATTGATGAGATTAAAAGACAATAAATTCCACCAACGGCGTATCAAACACCAGTGTACTTAAAGTCACCCTAAATGCAGTGAAGGCGTTCTGTAACTAGAGTGTGGAGTCTAAATAGAGTAAATTCATTGTCATATTTCAATATTCTATCGACTCTGAAACAATATCTATGGCTTGGAGGTCAGTTATTGTGACCCCACTATTTATAAAAGGGAGTAGCGAGAAAACATGGAATGACAGAAAGGTTAGCCTAACAATGGTAAACTCTAACTGAATTGAACAGAGCCAGCATAAATTTACGACACTAAAATAGGAAAGGAGATATTGTCTTCCTGTACACACATCGCTGAACGTAAGCATGCAGGCGCAGCAGCAGCTGAGGAAGACAAATGGTGTGTTAGCCTTTGTACTTAGAGGATTTGACCACAGGAGAAGGAAAGACTTGCTGAGATTGTGCAGGGTCTTATTGACACCACAATGGAGAGTGTCGTGTGCAGTCTTGGAATCCTTATCTGGTAAAGGATGTTCTCCATACGGAGACTGCATACCTGACTGATCCATGGCATGGCAGGACTGATGTACGAGGACAGAATGGATTCGTTAGGATGAAAATTACTCAAGTTTAGAATGATGAAGTAGGATATCACATAAAGGAATAAAATTCCAAAAGATACACATATGGTCAATGCAGGAAGGATGTTTTCAATGACCAGGGCGTCCAAACCATAGAATGTGGGGAGGTGGCGTCACTTCTAAGAATATAGGGTAGTCCATTTAGGACTGAGATGAGGATTTTATTTTTAATCAAATACTGGTTACTCAGTGAGATTTGCTGCGACAGCAAGTAATTAAAAGCCAGAACGTGCAATGTTGACAAGATGAAGATATCAGTAGTTTTGACGGCAAGAGGTATCAAAAGGTATAGGCCTAAAGGGGTCGCAGGTTACTGTGTGGAAGGATCAGCCAAGATCATATGAATTACGGAGAAGGATCAACTGTCACAAAAAGCCAGTCCTGTTCTAATTTTTCATATTTCCATTTTGTTAAAGGTGGGATATAAAGACCAATTGTTTTTAACTGACACAGGTATCAGTGACACATTATCTAGTTGTAGAAAATAATCCTGTAAATACTTACCAAACGGCAATCGGGGAACAATTTTAGCATAAGGACGTCAGCAATTCGAGGAGGTGCAAAGTAATGTTTGACGTTCATACACTGGCTGTTCTGTATCTCAATTTCAATCCAATTCTCAAATTACTGAATGTTCTGATAAAAGTGACATAGTTTGTATAAAATAAGTAAACGTATTTAAAAAGTTGCTGGTACTGGGTGGAGGGAGTGTTCGGAAAGGGTGGGGAAGGGGAGCAGATAAAAAAAAACAATGCGTCGGATTTTTTTGTTGAGGGATTGGCAACGAACGACCCCAAATTCCAAAACTTCTGAGACCCGCTATCCTGCTCGGGCGTTCTGTCCCTCCACTTCCTGCTTCATTATTTCCGTCTCTGAAACATTTACAGCAAGGTAAGGGACAGAGGTGTTCATGGGGTACACTTTCCCATCAATCCCAGTCACGATTACACAGCCAAACGTCTCCCAACAAGACCAACTCCTCATGAACCACAGCAATGATTTCAAACAATATCTTTTATTTTCAGCCCTATTCACAATAAAGATAGATAAACCAACAGTGACCTGATAAATTTAAAACACGATAAAATTGAACCAGGAATAGCGGCGGCTGACTGGGGTCTGTTTCTGGGAAGAAGACTCAGACTGTCTTTGGCTTAATTGGCGAGCCCAGAGACACTGTGTTTGGGTTCATAGTCTTATAATGACCAAACATGAAACCTCTAACTGGGCTCTAGCACCTGGTGCTTCCCTCCCCTTTAGCTCTCACTCACCGAATATCTATTGGAGACAACAACATTTCGTTCCAATGATCACTCGCCGGAAGCATGCTCAACAAGTTAACCCTATGCATGCTGCAGGACCCATCCCAACTGATGACGTATAATGTCCAACAGCGAAGAAAAGGGGGTCCTACAGGACCACGCTGGAGGCATTGGTTCTCCACACAATCACAGAAAGTCATGGGCCCGCTGGGGGCACTGATCAATCATACAATGCTGTTGGGCTAAACTAATCTTTTCGGAACTTCCACATCCCAATGCTCAGTCAAATTTCGCTTGAAAAATTCTTCCAGTTCAAAGCACAATTGATAATGTAGACTCTGTTCCCTTTCCCGCAGGTGAAACTGAGGACTGCAGATGCTGGAGATCAGAGTCCGCATGAGAGCAGTGCTCAAAAAGTACAGAACGTCATGCAGCATCCAAGGAGCATGGAAGACGGAATTTCAGGCAGGCACACTTCAACAGTAACATTTCACGCAGCCAATTTATGATCAATATTGCTATTATCCCTTATATTCCTTCATTCCCAGATTTCAGGCACAATGGTCTCATAGAAGTTTTGTCTTTTGATTTGCCAAATCTATATTTATCTGATCGTTTTGGACTGGCATCATGAAGACTTCTTCTTACCTCATCAAAAGAATCAGCAGAAAATTCACCACAATTTTCTATGAACAATTCTATTTTCGCTTTACTGAATGAAACACGCATTTTTTAACGTGGCACCTTATTTTGTATGGTATGACCATTTGTAACGTCTTTCACACAGCTTTAAACGGCAATCCTGTCAGTATTGAATTAGTTGACAAACTGTTTCTCATGGCAAACTGACAGCGTGCATACCTTTTCAAGATGAGGGAATATATCTGAATGAGTTGTGACTAGGACATTAGTTATCGTGAATACAAAGTAATTACAATCAGATTGTGATGGTGTTGAGCTCTACCACTCTTTCAGAAGTTTCGAGACAAGCTGAATACTTCCAGCGTTTTCTGTTTTTTTTTAAAAAAAATGTATCAGTTTGCCAGTTTTTTGCTTCTGCACATGTTCTTGGGACAAAAGGTATGAAAAGTTGTGGGTCAAAAGCAGGAGCAGTCGCCTCCTTCCGTCATGCAACTCCCAGCTCTTCCTCTGCTTTTGTAGTTTTGTGAAAGCACTAACTGGCTTTAATATTGGAATTTAATGATAATCTAAGTGTTTACATGTTATTCTTGCTGCCCAAATATGGAATAAAACAATACATCAATTTTGATCAATTTCACGATTTATGTTTGCATGTCCAGGTCATAATTCTACTTTTAAGAAGAAGGCAGCATTACATATTTGTAACAATAAATGCTAACGATTTGCAGGCCATGGCTGTCAGAGCACGTAATCCAAATTACGAGACTTCCAGGGACGGTCTCTGTTTCTTTCACCCTGGAAACTCTCTGATTCGGCATTACAGTCTCCCATCCTTCTGCACATGATGCCTTCAGTTCTGTCTTGATTTTGTTACGACTGTTTTCTAATACATGGGCTATTCAATCATCCATTATGTTGCAGTTTCAAAAGAATGAGAATCCTTCTCTCATAGCACACTGCCTCCATAGCTCAATGCTTCGATCGGGGAGGAACATGGACAAATGAAAGGCTGGATGCTTCATTTCTTTGCTATAACCAGACTCTGGTGCTGAAATCTGAAATGAGACAAAATAAGCCAATTGAGTGCAATCCTACGTTCTGGCTAATATCTCCTGAGGCCACAGTCACTTCGCCAGAACGTGTCTGTGCGTTTGCCTCTGTAAGTGAAATGGGGTTCAGATCACCGAGGGAGTGTAAACACAGGTTATCCATCTTAAACTGCAGTCGCATACATTGTAAAACGTGACTGGATAATAGCATTGAGACTAGAGCTTGAAACATTTAGGAACACAGGGGGACATACCAAGAGCTGAAAACTTCGATGATGGGCCTCTTTCCGTTCTGTAAACAGTCGCTGACTTGCTCAAACTTATGACCTGATAGATAAAATGGCATATGCATTGCCATTACGAAGCAGTCCAACAGCTTGGGAGGCAGCACTTGTGGTGCATTGGTTAAGAGTCTTTGTTTTCCTCATCGTGGCCAGAGTTGGGTGCCTGGTAAGGAAATCAGGTTTTATTGTTCCTGATTGATAACAGCGAGAGTGCAGCAGCTCTGATGGGAATGCTTCCAATGTCTCAGATCAGTTAGTGCCTCGAGAACATCAGAGTTCATGTCCCTGCTCCTGCAAGAAGGGGAAGGTACTTTGACATTTTCTGCTCAGTCGGTCAGTCCACCCTTCATTCCCCTCTCACATAGTTTCTAAAGATTCCCAGAGTCGAAACGATGCTCTGTTTAATTGTTTCCTTTACACTCCCACTGGTTGCACGTATTGGGTTGTTTGAAATTAATAATTTGCTCAAGAGCAGCGTGCGAGACGATTTTATCTTCCCCTCCTCTGACAGGACTGTGAGGTTGACTCTGATGTTCTCAGTTGCATTCATCAATTGGAGACTTTAACCGGTATATTAAAAAGAGCCACAAATAATTCCAAACAGAATGAAATTCTTTCAAGTGTTCTGCCTGCAAAGTATTCAGAAACTGGTCATTTTTGAGAGGTATTTCGGAAAACCATGTTTAAGAAGATGAACAACTTGCTTTGCAAGATGTTTCTAATGAAGACCTCAATTCTTTTGATCCATTCGGTGGAATTGTGTTGATCATTTCAGTACTTTATATTACCACACCGACCCTTTGTTTAAAAACGAATCTGTTAAATAAAGAATTGCAGTATAATCGACAATACTTATAAGTGAACAATAGCTTGAAGGAGGGCATGCATTCATATCAATAGTTCAGACATCCCAGCATTTCAAAGATTTTTCGTCCTGCAGATCAGGAATTCAAAGCACATTTCGGATTCGGGGCAATGAGTTTGTAGGTGTAATAAAGATTTGCAGAGTTTTTGAGACCGTGAATAGTCAAATGAACAACCCCCAGATTTGCAAAAAATCAAATCATGAAGCCACTGATTCAAGTGCGCTTGCTGCAGTTCTGTGATGATATCAGGGCCAGGAGAAACAATTGTAACCATTCACAGGGTGAACAACTAGTAAATATAATCAAATTCATCATTTCAATCTAATAGATCCCACATTGTGAAGCGGACAATTTGGCAAAGAAAACACACTTGTTCTCATGAAGCTTTCATTCACCCTGTTCTTGTGCAGCCATTCAATGGGATTACGCTGATCTGATAATATTTAACTCTAGTTTCGTGCTTTAACTCGATAGTTCGAGGTAAACTTGTGCTGAAAAAGAAGTTGTGTGTTCTCATTAATTTGGGAGTTTCGCGGCCGTACCACCCGGTTTCTCTGAATGGTAACTGAGAATATGTGATAGTTATCAGCAGTGGTTACTTCCGCATGTGAGGTAACTGGTGAAGTAAATGATGTTAAACTTCATTATCAATGAAACATGCATTTCAACAATATCCTAGGCTATCCTATCACATTTAATATTCCCTATAAATAGATAAGGAGGGGGATTATTAAACCTGGGGTAATATAAAGGAAGACTGTAACAGTTTCATTCGATATATAGAGTAAAAAGAGCGACAAAAGTGAATATTGGATTGCTGGAAAATGATACTGGAGAGATAGTAGTCGAGAACGAGAAAATGGCCAAGGAGCTGAATAATTACTTTGCTCAGCCTTGGCGGTGTAAGACACGAGTAATACCTTAAACATTCAATACATTGAGGGGCCCGAGCTGAGTATGTTGGCCACCACCATGGAGAACATGCAAGAAAAATTGAATGGTCTGAAGGTGGTTAAATGACCTTGACCAGATGGACTACATCCCAGTGTTATGAAGGAGATAGATGAAGAAAGAATGGAGGTGATCGTGGTGACCTTTCAGGAATTACTAGATTAAGGAACAATCTCAGAAAACTGGAAACCCACTAACGCGACACCCCTCTTTAACGAGTGAATAAGGAAAAAGACAAAAGGTCCACAATGAATAGCTTAAACTCGGTCGTGGGTAAGAATCTGGAATCCATTGTGAAGGACAAGATTTCTGAATACTTGGAACTGTTTGGAATAAATAGGACAAAGTCACTATGGTTTCATCAAGGGAAGATCATGCTTGAAAAATCTGTTGGAATTCTTTGAAGTGAAATTGAGCAGGCTTGACCAAGCACTGCCAATGGATATTGTCCACCTGGACTTCAAGAAGGCCTTTGACAATATGTCACACAGGTGATGACTGAGTGCGATAAGAACCCCTGGTGTTAGAGGCAAGGTAGTGGCATTGGTAGAAGCTTGGCTGTCTGGCAGAAAGGAGAAAGTGAGGACTGCAGATGCTGGAGATCAGAGCTGAAAATGTGTTGCTGTAAAAGCGCAGCAGGTCAGGCACCATCAAAGGCGCAGGAGAGTCGATGTTTCGGGCATAAGCCCTTCTTCAGGAATGAGAAGGGTGTGCCAAGTCGGCTAAGCATCTTAGCCTGCTTGGCACACCCTCCTCATTCCTGAAGAAGGGCTTATGCCCGAAACTTCGAATCTCCTGCTCCTTTCATGCTGCCTGACCTATCTGACAGAAGGCAGAGAGAGGGGATGAATTGATCCTTATCAAAATGGCAGCCAGTGACAAGTTGTGTTCCACAAGTCTCGTGTTGGAATCATAGCTTTTAACACGTTACATTAGCAGTCTAGATGAGAGAATTGTGGGCACTCTGACGAAATTTGCAGGCGATAAAAAGATAGAAAAATGGACAGGTCGTATTGAGGAGGCGAAGAGGCTGAAGAAGGATTTCGACATGTAAAGAGATTGGCATATGCCTTCCAATGTGGGAAAGTGTGACGTCATGAACTTTGGCACGAAGAGTAGAGGCATGGTCTATTTTTAGAATGGGGAGAAAATTCAGCAATCAAGAAGGACTTGAGAGTTCTGGTGCAGGTTTCTCTCAAGGTAAGCTTGCAGGTTGAGGCAGTGGTTAGGGGTGCAATTGCTTTTATTATTCATGGCATTTATTACGAGAGGAATTGAATATAAACAGGTTGTATACTTCTCTGGTCAGGCCCCATTTGCAGTATTGTGCATAATGTTGAGCGCGATATCTCAGGAACGATGTACTGGCCCTGGAGCGTGTTCACAAGATCTTCACGGGAATGTTCATAGGGATGAAAAGCTTATCGTATGAGGCATGTTTGAGGGCTTTGGGTCTATACTCGATCAAGTTTAGATGAATGAGACGGATTGAAATGGAATCACGCAAAATACTGAATGACCTGGACAGAATGGATGTTAGTAAGATGTTTCCATTGGACTAGGACCCGAGGTGAAAGAGATGAAAGAGAACACCTTTTAGAACAGTGATAAGGAGAAATGTCTTCAACCAGAGATTGGAGAATCTTTTAAATTTATTGCCACAGAAGACGCTGGGGGCTAGATGATTTAGTACATCTGAGACGCAGATAGATAAGCTTTTGATTATCCCGGGGATCAAGGGTTACAAGGAGTAGGTCAGGGAATGGGTTAGAGAAAACTGTCAGCGATGATTGAATAGTAGTGCAGGCTCGATGGGCGAACTGGCCTAATTTCTGCTCCTATGCCTTATCGTCTTATGGTCCAAACCTCAAGGAGGCACCTTGTATCTATGGGAATATGGATTCAAATTGTTCATGAAGGTAAGTAGCTGGAGGGAATAGTTAACTGTTTTAGAATGAAAGCATTGTGGCTGCTGTCGGGGTGGTGGATAATATTACATTCAGTGCAGGATCACACACCAAGTGCACTGTATCAATGTGGGAGAGTTTTTTTCAAAACCTGGAACTCTCTTTCTCTGTCAATCACCGTGAGGATTGGGGTAGGAGGGCGTAACGTCCGCCCAGGCACTTAAACTATCCTCAAGCATGCATCCTGAGTGAAAGAATAGTCATGGAATTGATCACATTCTCATTGTCTGTTCAGAAAATAATGAGTGATTACCTTGCATTCTGTCAGGGCGTTACAGATCAACCTTCACTCACTCCTCATGGTGCCATCATCCCTGGGATTAATCTGGTGGAACCCCTGTTCACTCGGCCTGTGGTACGGAGATCACTCATTATAAAGGAGAGAAAATCTATCCACAATGCCCCAAATACTGCCTCAACAACACTCTCAGGTTTGATCGCAAGAATTCCTTTCCCTCACTTAGCTGGCTCTGTTTATTTTGTGTGAAATAGGAAACTATTCATTTACGATGTGCTGTCACCGATTTGGAATTCAAAACATCTTTACATCTGTAGGTCAGCATTTTTAAAGCTAGCACCGGAAGTGCCAATTCCTATGGGCATCACTCTAGGGTAGGGAATCAATCGCAAATAATGCATCTCAAACAGTGAATGGCCACCTACCTGAATGGAAATGAACTGCTGGAATATGGGATACAGGCAGAGGAAGGGAGTGATCTTTCTTTTGATTTGCCATCACGGGATGTGTGCAAACCTGGTCAGGGTAGCATCTTATGCCGATCTTGCAATGAGTGCTTAGTTCAGCTGTTCCACAGGGCAGAAAAGAGTAAAACACAGTGATGTGGGTTTGCAGTCGCACCGGGACCCGACCAGGTAAGGGTGACCCACTGCTTTCTTGAAAGAGCATGAGGCAAGCCGATATCCACAGACTATTATTCTGTGGCTCTAGATTATGAGCCAATGATGTGACCACCATACACTATCTTCCCATCTTTCAGATTCTGTGCAGAGAACAAGTTTAACATCCCAAGTGCAATTGTTTCTTAATGGACACGTGGTAAGAAGGGACTTGAAACAGATGTATCCGGAATTAGCAAAGGCACAAACGATGGTTGATTCAGGAGTTGCGCTGAGGCTGAGGAAAAGACTGGATGTCATAATGTTGGTAGAGGACAGGATTGGCGAGAGTGGAGGATATGGAGATGTAAACTGTGCAGGAGAAAATGAATCAAGACGGTTGAGGACAGTGTGTATCATCATCGCATAGTGGGGAGTAATTTGCAAATAATAATTTGCTAGTTATTATTTCTAAGGAATGGAATCTTTGATTGGGACTGAAAAAGTTGACTTGCACTTTTCCAAATTTTACATATCATCAGCATCAATTCAGTTCAGTCAACAGACTGAGTGACTTACTGAGTGAATCAAGGAGGTTGAGAACAGTCTCTTTCATCCTTGCATATTGATGAACAATTTGTATTGAGTAATTTGTGAGTTATAATTCCTAAGGAATGGAATCGCTGATTGGAAATAAAAACGTTGACTTGCACTTTTCCAAAATTTACATATCATGAGCATCAATTCAGTTCAGACCGTTTCACTAGACAGCTCGAATGACTGACCAGGAACACCGGCTGTAGCAAAGTTAGTATAGTAACCAGTTTGAATAGCCATCGGTATATCTTCAATCGGCGATGCTAAAGATAATGCCTCTTTTGAATCCGACAGTGGCCTTGTGGGCCTTCAACTATTTCTTCACAGGCCAAGCAGGTGGTTGGCTTATGCGAGGAGTTGGGGCTGGTGGATATTTGAAGATGTCTTCATCCTACTGGCAGGGACTTCATCTTTTTTCAAACCAACAAAAATGTCACACAAGGATTCGCCTCTTTCAGGCTCTGTCGCCCTTCTGGATTCTATTATGGGTTGCAAAGTTGTGAATATAGCTATCGCTGATCACGAACCAGTCTATTTGGAGGTTAAGGCCAAGAGTAAAGGGCTAGGTTTGTGACACTGCATTTGGGCCCTTTTCCCCTTAAGGATTCTAAATTTGTGCAATACTTTTTGTAGGACTTTCAGGAATTCTTGACTATCCACTCGGGCATGGCTAGTAATCTGTCCATGCAATGGGAGACTGGAAATATCTTAGCTAGGGATTAGATACTTCCAATTCGGCTAGCCAACAATGACAGAAGGAGGACCAGCAGCGTCTACTTGAGATGTGGTTGAAAGCCGCGGAGGCAGGACATTTAGCACGGCCTTCGGTATCTAACCTAAAGCAGATCACGGCCCTTCAGAATGCCTTGAATTCAATACTGACATAAAACGCAAAGGAAGAACTTGCCTTTGCTTGGCAAAGGGTGTTCGAATATGGAGATAGGCCAGGGAAGTATTTAGCGTATCTGACTCGGAAAAAGTGTGCTCCCCCATCCATTACTGCAATCAGAGATAGCGCCGGGATCCTGACATACGGGGCTAAAAAGATTAATGAGGTTTTACGGAGCTTTTACTCTGAATTGTATCGGGTTGACGGATATGAAAACAGGAGGTATAAAATGGAAACCTTTTTTAAGAACCTTGTCCTCCCACGGGTAACCTTGGAACAGGTCCCTCTCCTTAATGGCCCCTTGACAGTTCGGGAAATACAGGATACAACAAGGCAACTTTTGAGTGAGGAAGCGCCTGGCCCTGATGGTCCTCTGGGTGAGTTTTATAAGGAGTTTATAGGGATTCTGTCAGGGCCGATGTTAGAAATGCCCAATCAGTCATATATGATTGCCTATTATCATCTTTGAGAGAAGCTAATATTTTCTTAATTCTTGAGATGGGGAAGGTTCCTGAGGAATGTGCCTCATTCAGGCCCATCTCCCAATTAAATCCAGATTGCAAGGTTCTGTCCAAGAAACTCGTGCTGAGATTGGAAATGATGTTGCCTCAAATTTTTTAAAAGGGACCAGACAGGCTTTATAAGGGGCCAAGAAAATAACCAGTTCCTTTGCATCTGTCATCAAGGAGGAAGATCCTTAAAATCGCTGAGTAATACAAAATGATCACATGGAACTTGTGGAACTAAAGACATAAAGTCAATTCATATCAGTAACAAGGTAGTAGTTCAAGGCTAGCATAATAGTATTGTAGCTGGATTGAGCATTGCTAAGTCTGATGAGCCAGTTGTACTTCGTATCAAAATATTAGAAATAAATCAGCAATAGACACATTTCTTGTGCTGTCGATGACTGTTGTATTTTCCTGTACATTCCGCAGAGGCTGGAACTTAGTAAATGCGTTTCAAGCGTTGGAGATAAGTGGAAGAGATTCAAGCATCTGCAAAGGGAAGAAGAGATAGTGTGGAGAACTGCAGACCAATTAACTTGACATCTGTAGGTAAACTGATGGAACCTATTATGTAGGATCTGATATTAGATATTTAGAAATTAACAGCAACATTGGAGAGATTCAGCATACACTGACAGAGTCTGACAGAGTCTTCATATTTGACAGAGTTCAGAATGATTTGAACATGTCTATTGCAAAATAGAAATGGCGTATTTCGATTTTCAGAAGGTATTTTTTATATAAGCACTCATGCAGTGAATTCATAAATAAAGTAATGTGAATAGTAATTGGAGGAATACATAAAAATGAAAAGTTAAAGTCAGATTCGCCTTCATAGAAGAGAATCAGAACATTGTTGGAAGTTCATGCTGAAGCAGTTTCACAGCTTGCTAATGAAACTGTACATAGAGGATTGAATCCAGTGTTGGTGACCCAATCTGAGTAAGAATAAAATGGCCAAGGAGGGTGTGCAATGGACATTCTCCAGATTAATCCCTCAGATGGCGATATTGCCTTATGTGGGAACTCGGCCTGTGTTTTTTACAGTTTCAAATAATGAGAGGTGATCATAGTGAAATTTAGAGAAGTCAATAAACAGATGACAAGTTGGAAATAAACAGGATTTTTCTCTGGCTGTCTACTCTACATTTAAGGCAAATTATTGGAGGCAAAGGATAGACCATTTCAGACTGCAATTAGAAGACGATTCTTCATTTGAAGGGGACTGACGAACACAGCGACATGGAAACCTGCTGGCAAGGCAAGATTAGGGAGAATCCCGAGAATTTTTTCAGGTAATTCAAGTGGAGCAGAATAACCAGGGAAAAGGTAGGACTCATTAGTAATTTGCCAAGTTGTATCTAAATCAACTTACTGGTAGGAGACAGAAGGTCTGCTGGTAGAAATCTGTTTGTTTGACTGGAGACCAGCATCCAATCGTGCTGTGTCCCATTTTATTTGTGATTCGGAGATGACAGTGGTGGACTTGCTTGGGCAAAGTTAAAAATTTGCAGAACACTCGATAGTAATCCAACTGTTTATTTAAGCACGACATTTCGAACAGCATAATCACGAGATGAAGAAGCAGCGCTGCGAAAGCTAGTGCGTGCGATTAAAACTGTTGGATTATAACCTGGTGTAATGTGATTTTTAACTTTATTGTTTGTAGCATTCATAAATGATGCAGCTGTGAATTTGGAGGGGTTTTGGGTGAGTGTGATAAATCAGTTTGCGTTTGACACAAAGTTTGGCTGGTTGGTTGGCAGTGAGGAGGAAGGCCTTATATTACAGCAAGATACAGATGTAATGATCAAATGGGTGGATCAATGGCCAATGGAATGTAACCCGGATAAATATGAGGTGGTGTACTTTGGGAGAAAGAACCAGACAGGGGAGGACTCAATGAATAGCAGCACACTAGGAAGCTCAGACGGTGCTGGAAATATCCCTGAATGTGATTAAATAAGTTAATGCACAAGTTGACAAAGCATAGCGACCATAAACATAGCCTTTATTCACGG
The DNA here is from genome assembly GCF_020745735.1 of Hemiscyllium ocellatum. Lineage (NCBI taxonomy): Eukaryota > Metazoa > Chordata > Chondrichthyes > Orectolobiformes > Hemiscylliidae > Hemiscyllium > Hemiscyllium ocellatum. The sequence goes on along the minus strand of NC_083421.1, from coordinate 1,692,935 downwards.
AGGCACAGATTACAAGAGCTATTTGGAACTTTGGTGAGGCCAAACGGAAAACTATGTGCAGTTCTGGGAGCCACAAAACAGGACGTATGTGATTGCACTGGACAGGGTACAGTAGAGATTCACCAGGATGTTCCCTTGAAGGGGTAGATCAGCTTGTTTACTTTGTAGCAGAGAAGGCTGAGAGGGATGTGCTTCAGAAGGATAAGATTACCAGGGTCATGGACAGCATGGATAGACAGCAGCCTTTCCTTTCAGTCAAAGGGCGAAGAACAAGAGAGTACCATGTTAAAGCGAAGGGTTTGATATTTAGTGAGCATTTGACGATTGGTTTTCATCCAGAGCCTGTTGGGGACAGGAATGTACTTCCTGAGAGGGTAGGTAACCTCACAACCGTTAATAAATACGTCGTCGTGCCCTTGAAGTGCCATAACATACATGGCTATGGGCCTCATTTTGGAAAGTGGAACTAATGTAGATCGTGCTGTATTTATGACAGGACAGAGCCAGTGCTACTGTGATTGCATGGGGTGGACGGTCAATAATTGAGCAGCATAAGACATGAATTGATGAGCTTCTGAAGAATGTATTAACTAGGGTTATAAAAGTGAACTTGTCTCCATGAGCTAGAACAAGGAAAGGTAAACGTGTCTACTACCTTGCTCCCTTCCTGATCTTTCTGTGCAGTCTGGGGGAAAGCTCTGTCATTGTTGTCACAAGCTCTCAAGCATTAAGAAGGCAGCATCTGTCTGGTCGACAGGACTGTGTTTCCCGTTCCGTTTTCCAAAACCAAGCTTGTTGCCGCGTTCTGTATGATTTTATCCTTTAAGATCTCAGAACAATTTGATACAATTGAGTGTCTTGCATGGCCGCTTCAGAGACCATTGTAGAGTTTATCACATGTCTGTGTGTCTGTGGACTCTTGTAGGCCAGACCAGGAAGCACGGGAGATTCACTTCCTGAAAGTACATTGGGGAAGGACAGATGTTTACAATGGACATTGGAGTGAAGGCCAATATTACTGGCACCAGATTTTATGTCACGATATTTTGTGAATGGTTTGCAACTTCCACCAGCTGCCAGAGCATTATCCCGGTCTGGACCAGTAATCCAGTGACATTTGCACAACAGCACCGTCTCCACATGGGGACCTATCGGAAACCACACTGGTCACATTATTTCTGTGCTGCTGAACAGCTCGGTCAAAAATCACTCCAACCAATGTGATAATCGTGACGGGACTGAGGGCGTGGTAAATAGTTAGACTGTAGTCATTCCCTTGTTGTGGGAATGGATATTGTTGAGGAACGTTCCAGTTGGACAGGCAGATGTCGGAATTGGAGCTGGATTGAAACAGCTTCCCCAGCGACACGACTTATTGTGCAGCACAATCTTCAGTCCTAATACAGGAATGGGATCAGAGCCCATTGCCGTTATCATATCTACTGTGTTCATTTATTTCTTCATTTCACGTGCAGCGAATCGAATTGGTTGCAGACTGGCATCTGTGATTCTGTGAGCATCATGAGGAGGGTGAGGTGGATTATCGACTCAACACTTCTGGTTCAGGGTTGTGCAAATACTACAACCTTGTATTGTACATTGATGTGTAGGGCTAGGGATATTTATGGAGTCCTTTCCTCCTGTAAGTTGTTTAATAGTCCATCGACATTGATGATTGGATGTGGCTTGACTACAGAGTTTTGATCATATCAGTTTGTCTTGGGATCATTTCCCCCTCTCCATCAGACTGTAGTTCTGTTGTTTGGAATGTAACCAGTCAAGTGCGGTAGCTTTAATGGGTTATTATCAGGTTTAGATAGACATGGTTCTGACTCTGGCATGTTCCTCCAAACTCATCGCTGAACCATAGATCGGCTTGATAATAATGGGATAATGATGGATTATCCTTGGGTAAAAGTTATGGATTGTGTTTGAATGCAATTCTGTTGCGGCTGCTGCTGAGACCTACACTATTACATGATAACCCAGTGTGAGTTGCAATATCTGCAATTCAATTCTACTGACTTCCCCCCAGTTCACACCGAGACCCATTCACCCATCAGTCCTGTACTCAGTGACCTAACCTGGTTCCTGATGTGAGAGCACATCCAGTTCCATAATCTCATTCTGCTGAGGATCTCACCCTAATGCCACGCCTCCAATTTGTTACATTACTCAGATACTTTAACATATTAATCTGAATCATTTTCTTTCTAGTAATACCATCTTCCACGTTTGAAGTGAATGTTTTTCCTCTCTTTTTTCTCCCTGACTATGATTAAGACCTCTGTCGTGTCAGTGATGCCAGCCTTATGTCACTTCAGAGCCAATGAACTTGTGCACTTTGCATTTTTGTTCACTTACCAATGTACAGCGCTCTGTGCTGGACAGGGCTTTTGAGCAGATTCGACACACGTCTTTGGATAATGTTGATAAACACAAATTGCTGAAGAAACTAAGCAGGTCCAGTGGACACTTCTTCATAACTGAAAAGGATTGGAAACTGGGCATTTTAGTTCCTTGCCAGAGATGTTGGGGCGGGGGAGGGGGGTGTAGGTGACAGGGAACTGAGGGTGTGACAACAGATGAACAAGCTTTTAGCTGTGGTGAACGAGAACATGATATAAAATGAGTTAAAATTAAGATGAGAATGAGGATAGGGGTTCTCTCTATTGAGTGCAAGATAAAGAAAACACAACCACATAAAGCCAGATGGAGGCCAGGAGGGAGAATGTTGAACATGTAGAATTACATAGATCTGGCCTGAGATACATTTTCATTGTAGAAATCATCACAGGAATCAGACAAAGGAATTCAGGTGCTTGCCGGCATATTGGCACTAGTAAGATATTCATGCTGCCTTAGTATTGTAATATAAAGAAGAAAACAAATAACAGTACGAAGTTTGGGCAGAGGGCTGTTTACCTGTCACTTTTAACATTGTTTCAAATTTACAGTGCTTAACTTTCAATGCTTGTTCTTGAAGTTAGTATCAGATGGAGAGTAGGAGGTTGAGGGATGACATTATAGAAATTTACAAAATCAGGGGAGGCATGGTCAGGGTGACAGGCCAAGATCCTTTCCACAGGATAGGAAAATTAAATCATTGAGCCATTGGTTTATGCTGGAAGAGGGAAGATTTTAAAGGGAGGAAGAGGGAACTTCTTTTTTTCACACAGAGGGTGATGTGTTTATGGAATGAGCTGCCAGAGGAAGACTGGCAGATGCAGGTAGAGCTCCAACATTTAAAAGACATTTGGACCAACATATAAATGCGAACCATTTCGAGGCATATGTGCCAAATGTAAGCTGATGGGAATAGTTTATTTTGGAAAACCTGGCCGTCATGGACATGTGTAACAAAAATTGTGCTTTTATGCGGTAGGATTGTATGAATATAGAAAGTGAAGAAAAGGGAAGAAAAGATGTGATGTAAGCAAATTGGCAAGAAATATAAAAACAAGCAGCACGAGCTTTTCCATGTATGCAAGAAGAGTTCAAGAGGTGTCTGTGATCTTTGGTATAAAGAAAGTCAGGAAAGTATATTGAGGACATTTGGAGGGTGTGACTGGGGAACTGGACAGAGGGAACAGACAGATAATTTACACCACTATTTTACATTGTTCATCACAGGGGAAGGTGCAATAAATATTTCAATGGTGTAATCAAAACGGCAATAGGAGGAAAGATCTTGAGCTGTCTCTAACAGAAGGAACAAGGCAATTCTCAAACAGATAAGACCAAGGGTAAACAGGTAATCAAAAATTCATAGCTGGTTTTAAAAGAAGTGGTCACAGAGTGGCTGGTGGCTCTGTGTGAAATACTCCGTAACTCTCTGGATCCAGTGAAACTGGAGACCCTCCAATGTGGCGCCTGTCTCCAAGAAACGAGCGAGACTGAAAGAAGGAAGTATTTAGTCTAACCATTATTGCTGGGAATCTGCGAGAGTCTGTTATGAAGGAAGGGATTGCAGAGCATTTAGAAAAGCTTCACACAGAGACAGCATGGTCTTGTTAAAGGCGAACTAAATTTTGCCTGTGAAATCATGCAATTTTTTTCCGGAAATCCATGAGAATGTAACAAGTGGCCTTGATAAAAGGGGACTGGTAGGCATGAGGCTTTCCAGAGATTTTCCACAAGATATCACTAAATAAAGGTTCTTACCCAAGACAGAAGCTCATAGTATGGTGGATAATGCATGAGCATGGGATGACACTTGGGAAACACTTAGAAATCGGAGAGTCACGCTTCATCGATCTTCATGAAAAAAATGCATCTACTGGAGTACCACAAATATCAGTCCGATGGCAAGAGCTGATTACAAGAGATGTACTCAGCTCCTGACGGCAGGAGCTGAGTGCAATATACATTTGAATTTGAGGATGACACTGACAACCATAAGGCAGGCTGTTATTAAATGGAGAGAACTCCAAAAAAGGAGCAGTACAACGGAGTGGTGTGTTTCTGTGTATGAAACATAACGTCAGCATGTTGATGCGGAAATGTTGGTTCATTAGACTGGTTCCTGGGATGAAAGGATTGAAATATCGAATACATCAAAAATGCTGAGGGAATTATTCATTGTGGTTTAAATGAATGAGGGTGTCATTACTGAAACGGACAAGATACAGAGGGGGCTTGACAAGGTCAGTGTTGAGAATGTGATTCCACACCAGGGCAGAGTCTAGAAGTCAGGGATGTGGATACAGGATAAGGAATATCGATTTCAAACTGAGATGTAAAGAAATGTTTTCTTTCAGAAGGTAGTGAATGGCTGGAATTTCCTAACCCCGAGAGTTGTGGAGGTTGGGTCACTGATTGTATTTACAGATGGGTGGATTGTTTGTGACATTTCAGCGAGTTGAGGGATGCAATGGGGTTAGCAGGAAAGTGGAGTTGAGCACTGGAGTAGATCCGCCATGTTCTTCTTGAATGACAGCGCAGGTTCCTATTTCCTACCTTCATATTTTTGTTTTTGGAAAATAATTGATTATTTTCCTGGAAGTCATGATGTAAAATGTTGCATTCACAGACAGCAGAGGATTTGTCTGAGTTGATCTTGGGTGGGGCATGGGGGCTGTATTCAATGCGAATCTGGGCCTGTAGCATGACCTACATCAGGACCAGAAGTAACAGAGAGGAGAAGCCTGAAAAGAGGGATTGGGGTAAGGGGGTCACTGCCTGACCCAGCATGGATTTTCCAATACATTTGCCAAACTACACCAAACCATCGAAGTGGCCTGAATCTGCTCCTGCACAGCAGGACTGAAGGGCTGAATGGAACATCAGAACATAGGGCTGACAGACACAACTGGGCCATTCGGGACTTTGACATTATTCCCCCAGTCAATAAGGTTATGTTTCATCTCATTGTGTTCCCAGCTGCACTTTTCTCTGATTTCACAATGATCCCTGATTCACCTGTCTTTGGAAAATCAGACAAAGTCAACCTCGATACAATATGAAGATTCAGCCCTCCCAATCTTCTGGGTGAGAGAATTCTCACTTGAATGAATTCCCACTTCGTTATTTTCTCCTCGTTCCGGTTCTGACTGAGGGTGGAGGGTTTCACTGTTTTCATTTCTAGTCCCATTCCTCCACTGCTCACTATAAATTTTGAATGTAACTAGGTTGGCGATATGACCGATGATAAAGGTCTAATACTAATAATGGGTCAGGTTCAGTTATCAGAACAAGCCAGTTGGATTTCTTCAGTCAGCTACAAGTAATTAACAGAATTAACTGAGGAGTATATTGGATATGTGGTTTGCACTGCGGCCGCACATCACCAAGGAGCTGGGTTCAATTCCAGCCTCAGGTGAGTTTGACATTCTTCACATATCTGTGTGGGTTCACTCCCAATGCTCCAGTTTCCTCCCAGAATACAGAGATGTGCAGCTTAGAGTGGATTGACCTGCTCGATGGCCCTTTGTTGAGAGAGCGTCCCCTGCATGGTAACCCCTGTCAGTGTGGTGGAATTGAACCTGCTCTGCTGGCCTCCCTCACAAACCAGCCATCCAGCCAACTGAGTGGGAGACAGTGTAACGGTTACAGACAGAAACAAGCACAGGCAAAGGGCAAGAGAAACTTTCCTAACAAGGAAAATGGTACAATTCAGATAACGGTCAAGATAACAGCTGAGGATAAAACGTTCTCTGCTCAAAATTGTATTTCATAACAGGACAAGTGTTTAGAAGCAGTGTTTGGCTGAATACAATTAAGTGAGACAAAGTGAAAAAGCCAGAATTACTAATTGTGATTGGATATAAAATAAGTGCATATTTTTGCAGGAACCCAGGAGGTTGAATGGCTCAAAGTCCCTGTATCTGAAAATGGGAATTCTTTGGAACACTACCTGGAATTCATATTAAAGTGTGTGCATGTGTGTGAGGGAGAGAGAGAGACCGCACTGAGCAGGGTGGTGAGCTCAGACTATGCTCAGGCCTCCTCTGGGAAGAGAATGGACCCCCATACTAGCCCATCCACTCGGACCTCTGTGCCCCTGTTGAAAAATCGTGGTGTTAGTACCCCTTATCTGCCATGCTCGGGGTCACCTGTGCAGGGTGGCTCCAAACTGAGGAAGTTCATCAGTGTGCCCAATGGCCTTTGAAAAATGATACCAGTGTCAGTGATTATAGAATAGCCAGAAGTATCAGTGCGATGGTGAGTCCCTCCAGTCGTGTTGGGTTGGAGAATCGGGGTGGCATTGAATGCGAGGAACACTTTGAGATTGAATGGTTAGTTAATGTGGTGAGTTCGATAAGATAGCACCGTGAAACGAATTCAGCCTGGTACAGACAATCGCTCTGTCACACTCAATAAAAATGTCACTGAGACAAACTATTGTTAGATTCAGCCCAATGAGTCGAAGACTCTGATGAACCCACACCCAGTTACAAAATTGCAGAACAAATGTTCATCTAAAACTCTCCCTCATCTTTATTGACGCCAATATCCCCTTCACCTATTATTCATATCCACACCCCCCACCAACCCAACCACCACTCCTGGCACCTTCCCCTGCAACCGCAGGAAATGTAAAACTTGCGCCCACACCTCCACACTCACTTCCCTCCAAGGCCCCAAGGGATCCTTCCATATCCGCCACAAGTTCACCTGTACCTCCACACACATCATCTATTGCATCCGCTGCACCCGATGTGGCCTCCTCTACATTGGGGAGACAGGCCGCTTACTTGCAGAACGCTTCAGAGAACACCCAGACCAACCAACCCAACCACCCCGTGGCTCAACACTTTAACTCTCCCTCCCACTCCACTGAGGACATGCAGGTCCTTGGACTCCTCCACCGGCAGAACATAACAACACGACGGCTGAAGAAGGAACGCCTCATCTTCCGCCTGGAACCCTCCAACCACAAGGAATGAATTCAGATTTCTCCAGTTTCCTCATCTCCCCTCCCCCCACCTTGTCTCAGTCAGTTCCCTCAACCCAGCACCGCCCTCCCAACCTGCAACCTCCTTCCTGACCTCTCCGCCCCCAACCCACTCCGGCCTATCACCCTCACCTTGACCTCCTTCCACCTATCCCACCTCCATCGCCCCTCCCCCAAGTCCCTCCTCCCTACCTTTTATCTTAGCCTGCTTGGCAAACTCTCTCCCACTCCTGAAGAAGGGCTTATGCTCGAAACGTCGAATTTCCTATTCCTGAGATGCTGCCTGACCTGCTGTGCTTTAACCAGCAACACACTTTCAGCTCCGGGTACTCCAGTTCCCCCCCACTGTGCAAAGATGTGCAGGCTAGGTAAGAGTAGCCAGTTGAAATGAAGGGATACAGGGATAGAGAGGTGGGTGGGATGCTCTGCCTAGGGTCAGTGTGAACCTGATAGGCCGATTGATCTGCTTCCACATTCTATAATCACACCAGAGACTCAAATAATGTTCTGGGCCCTGGGCTCCAATCTTGGGGCTGGCTGTGGGTCATCACAGTGAGAACAGGTTTGGGGATGGACACGTTCCAAGGGGACAACAGGTTTGTTTTCTGAGGAGTTGAGGGCATGAATGTTCTGTCGAGGTATTTTGGGGATAAACTTACTGAGGGGATGGTTTCTAAGGTATTGAGGGAGCACTATCTGTCAGTACAGGGTGCAGATGGTCGCAAGGTACAGATACACTTCACAGAACATAGAACATAGAACAGTCCAGCACAGAACAGGCCCTTCAGCACAAAATGTTGTGCCAACCACTGATCCTCATGTAAGGTAAACCTAATGTATGAACTCTCAAATGTCTGTGACCATATATATGTCCAGCAGTCTCTTAAATATTCCCAATGAGCTCGCTTCCACAATTGCTGCTGGCAACGCATTCCATGCTCTCACAACTCTCTGTGTAAAGAACCCGCCTCTGACATCCCCTCTATACTTTCCTCCAACCAGCTTAAAACTATGACCCCTCGTGTTAGCCATTTCTGCCCTAAGAAATAATCTCTGGCTACAGACTCTATCTATGCCTCTCATTATCTTGTACACCTCAATTAGGTCCCCTCTCCTCCTCCTTTTCTCCAATGAACGAAGTCCGAGCTCAATCAACCTCTCTTCATTAGATAAGCCCCCCAGTCCAGGCAGCATCCTGGTAAACTTCCTCTGAACCCTCTCCAAAGCATCCACATCTTTCCTATAATAGGGTGACCAGAACTGGACACAGTATTCCAAGTGCGGTCTGACCAAAGTTTTATGGAGCTGCAACAAGATCTCACGGCTCTTAAACTCAATCCCCCTGTTAATGAAAGCAAAAACACCATATGCTTTCTTAACAACCCTGTCCACTTGGGTGGGAATTTTAAGGGATCTTTCTACCTGCACACCAAGATCCCTCTGTTCCTCCACACTGCCAAGAATCCTGTCTTTAATCCTGTACTCAGATTTCATGTTCGACCTTCCAAAATCCATCACTTCGCATTTATCGAGGTTGAACGCCATCTGCCACCTCTCAGCCCATCTCTGCATCCTGTCAATGTCCTGCTGCAGCCTACAACAGTCCTCTATACTGTCAACGACACCTCCAACCTTCGTGTCATCTGCAAACGTGCTGACCCATCGTTCAATCCCCTCATCCAAGTCATTAATAAAAATTACAAAGAGTATAGGCCCAACAACAGATCCCTGTGGAACACCACTCACCAGGCAGAATACATTCCTTCTAATAACACTCGCTGTCTTCTGTTGACCAGCCAATTCTGTATCCAGACAGCTAAATTTCCCTTTATCCCATTCCTCCTGACCTTCTGAACGAGCCGACCTTATACAAATGCCTTACTGAAGTCCATATACACAACATCCACAGCTCGATCCTCATCAACTTTTCAAGTCACATCCTCAAAGAACTCAATAAGATTTGTGAGGCATGACCTGTCCCTCACAAAGCCGTGTTGACTGCATTTAATCAAGCCATGCTCTTCCAGATGGTCATAAATCCTATTCCTCAGAATCCTTTCTAACTCCTTGCAGATGACAGACGTGAGACTGACTGGTCTGTAATTGCCGGGGATTTCCCTATTTCCTTTCTTGAAGAGAGGAATTACATTTGCCTCCCTGCAGTCCTCTGGTGAGGGTCAGGCTGGATGCAGTGTGTAGACGGCGGTGAAGTTCAGGTTTGGGGCGGTGTGTGGACGACGGTGAGGGATATGCTTGGGGCAGTGTGTGTACATTGGTGAGTATCAGGCTGGGGGCGGGTTTGGACAGAGGTGAGGGTCAGGCTGGGGGCCGTCTTTGGATGGCGGTGAGTATCAGGCTGTTGGCGGGTGTGGGCGGCGGTGAGGGTCAGGCTTGGGGCGGGAGTGGGCGGCGGAGGGTCATGCTGGGGGCGGTGCTTGGACGCTGGTGGTAGTCAGGCTGGGGACGGTGTGTGGATGGAGGTGAGGGTCAGGTTGGGTGCGGTGTGTGGGTGGAGGTGAGGGTCAGGCTGGGGGCGGTGTGTGGGTGGAGGTGAGGGTCAGGCTGGGTGCGGTGTGTGGCTGGTAGTGAGGGTCAGGCTGGAGGCGGTGTGTGGATGGAGGTGAGGGTCAGGCTGGGTGCGGTGTGTGGGTGGAGGTGAGGGTCAGGCTGGGGGCGGTGTGTGAGTGGAGGTGATGGTCAGGCTGGAGATGGTGTGCGGACAGCGGTGAGGGTCAGGCTGGGGGCAGTGTGGGAAGGTGGTGGATGTCAGTGTGGGGGCGGTGTGTGGACGGCATTGAATGGGGCTGGGTGCGGTGTTGAATGGCAGTATGGGTCAGGCTGGGGGAGGTGTGTGGACAGCAGTGAGGGTCAGGCTGGGGTCGGGGTGTGGATGGCGGTGAGGGTCAGGCTGGGGTAGTGTTGGTCAGCAGTGAGGGTCAGGCTGGGGGCGGTGTGCGGACAGCGGTGAGGGTCAGGCTGGGGGTGGTGTGTGGTCGGCGGTGAGGGTTAGGCTGGGGGCGGTGTGTGCGTGTTAGTGAGGGTCAGGCTGGGGGCGGTGTGTGGGTGGCAGTGATGGTCAGGCGGGGGGCGGTGTGTGGGTGGTAGTGAGGGTCAGGCTGGGGGCGGTGTGTGGATGGCGGTGAGGGTCAGGCTGGGGGCGGTGTGTGGGTGGTAGTGAGGGTCAGGCTGGGGGCGGTGTGTTGGTGGTAGTGAGGGTCAGGCTGGGGGCGGTGTGTGGATGGCGGTGAGGGTCAGGCTGGGGGCGGTGTGTGGGTGGTAGTGAGGGTCAGGCTGGGGGCGGTGTGTTGGTGGTAGTGAGGGTCAGGCTGGGGACGGTGTGTGGATGGCGGTGAGGGTCAGGCTGGGGGCGGTGTGTAGGTGGTAGTGAGGGTCAGGCTGGGGGCGGTGTGTGGGTGGTAGTGAGGGTCAGGCTGGGGGCGGTGTGTGGATGGCGGTGAGGGTCAGGCTGGGGGCGGTGTGTGGGTGGTAGTGAGGGTGAGGCTAGGGACGGTGTGTGGCCGGCTGTGAGGGTCAGGCTGGGGGCGTTGTGTGGGTGGTAGTGAGGGTCAGGCTGGGGGCAGTGTGTGGATGGTAGTGAGGGTCAGGCTGGGGGCGGTGTGTGGATGGTAGTTAGGGTCAGGCTGGGGGCGGTGTGTGGGTGGTAGTGAGGGTCAGGCTGGGGGCAGTGTGTGGATGGCGGTGAGGGTCAGGCTGGGGGCAGTGTGTGGTTGGTAGTGAGGGTGAGGCTGGGGACGGTGTGTGGGCGGCGGTGAGGGTCAGGCTGGGGGCGTTGTGTGGATGGCGGTGAGGGTCAGACTTGGGACGGTGTGTGGGCGGTGGTGAGGGTCAGGCTGGGGGCAGTGTGTGGATGGCGGTGAGGGTCAGGCTGGGGGCGGTGTGTGGGTGGTAGTGAGGGTCAGGCTGGGGGCGGTGTGTGGATGGCGGTGAGGGTCAGGCTGGGGGCAGTGTGTGGTTGGTAGTGAGGGTGAGGCTGGGGACGGTGTGTGGGCGGCGGTGAGGGCCAGGCTGGGGGCGGTGTGTGGGTGGTAGTGAGGGTCAGGCTGGGGGCGGTGTGTGGGCGGGGGTGAGGGTCAGGCTGGAGGCGGTGTGTGGGCGGCGGTGAGGGTCAGGCTGGGGGCGGTGTGTGGGCGGCGGTGCGGGTCAGGCTTGTGATGGTGTGTGGGCGGTGGTGAGGGACAGGCTGGGGGCGGTGTGTGGGCAGCGGTGCGGGTCAGGCTTGGGACGGTGTGTGGGCGGTGGTGAGGGTCAGGCTGGGGGCGGTGTGCGGACAGCAGTGAGGGTCAGGCTGGGGGCAGTGTGCGGACAGTAGTGAGGGTTAGTCTTGGTGCGGTGTGTGGACAACATTGAGTGTCAGGCTTGGGGCGGTGTGTGGACTGCGGTGAGGGTCAGGCTGGGGATAATGTTGGACGGCGGTGAAGGTCATGCTGGTGGCGATGTGTCGACAGCGGTGATGGTTCGGCTGGGGATGGTGTGTTGACAGCGGTGAGGGTCTGCCTGGGGGAATTGATGGACATCGATGAGGGTCACGCAGGGGCGGTGTTGGACGTTGGTGAGGGTCAGGCTGGGAGTGGTGTGTGGACGGCGGTGAGGGTCTGGCTGGGGACGGTGAGTAGACGGCAGTGAGGGTCTGGCTGGGGACGGTGTTTCGGGACAGTGAGGGTCAGGTTTGGGGCAGTGTGTGGATGGCAGTGAGGGTCAGGATGTGGGTGTTGTGTGGACAGCAGTGAGGGTCAGACTGGGCGCGATGTGTGGGAGGCAGTGAGGGTCAGGCTGGGGGCGGTGTTTGGGCGGCAGTGAGGGTCAGGCTGGGGGCGGTGTGTGGGTGGTAGTGAGGTTCAGGCTGGTGGCGGTGTGTGGACGGCGGTGAGGGTTAGGCTGGGGGTAGTGTGTGGGCGGTAGTGAGGGACAGGCTGGGGCGGTGTGTGGGCGGCGGTGAGGGTTAGGCTGGGGGCGGTGTGTCGGCAGCGGTGAGGGTTAGGCTGGGGGTGGTATGTGTGTGGGCGATCGTGCTGTGTGCTGCTGCAGTCTCCTGAATGGGGAGCAGACTTTAAAAACTCCGAGCCCCAGAGGAAAGGCATTTAATCGATTTACCGAATCTTTGATTATCCAAATGAATTAGTGCCCACCCAACTCATTCCCATAATCGAGGTTCATCTGTAGATGGGAACATGAATAGGAAGGATGGAGAGGGATATGGGCCGGGTGCTGGCAGGTGGGGCTAGAATGGGTTGGGATACCTGGTGAGCATGGACGGGTTGGACCGAAGGGTCTGTTTCCGTACTGTGTATCTCTCTGACTCTATGGCCTTCCAGCCAATTTTGTATCCAAATCTCCCCATCCCCTTGTATTCTATGGTGATGAACTTGCTAACCCGTCTGTTATGTGGACCCTTGCTGAACGTCTTTCTGAAATCCAAGTTAGTTAATTCCATGCACAAAGTCATGCTGACTATCCCTAATCATTCTTGTCTTTCCAATTACATCTACATCCTGCCCCTTATAATCCCTTCCAACAACTTGCCTTCTACTGACTTCAGGATCATTGGTCTATAGTTTGCTGGCTTTTCCTTACCACCTTTCTCAAATAAGGGCACCAGTCTTCCAGCAACTAGTCCAGAACAAGAGGGCATAGGTTTAGGGTGACAGGGTAAAGATATAAAAGAGACTGAAGGGGCAACTTTTTTCATGCAGAGGGTGGTATGTGCATGGAATGAGCTGCCAGAGGATGTGGTGGAGGATGGTACAATTGCAACATTAAAGAGGCATTTGGATGGGTATATGATTAGGAAGGGTTTGGAGGGATATGGATCGGGTGCTGGCAGCTGGGACTAGATTGGTTTGGGATATCTGGTCAGCATGGATGGGTTGGAACAAAGGGTCTGTTTCCGTGCTGTAAATATCAATGACTCTGATTCTAAATGGCAAGTTTCCACACCATAGGTATTCTACGAGAAACTCATTTGGACAGGTACCTAATAGGAAATGTTTGGATACGTGTGGACCAAGGGGAGGCAGATGAAATTAAATCAATTTGGAATTATGCTTGACATGGATTGGTTGGACCGCAGGGTCTGTTTCCGTGCTATATAACATTACGACTCAAATTCTTGCTTTCTCTACATTCCACCCTCTTCACATCTCTCCCTATCACTGTCACCTCAACCAGCCTCACAACTCTTCCTTATCTCTAATAATTCCTCTCTCCCCTCAGAACCCTCCCTAACTCTAATCCCCTCCAGTCTCTCCAAGCTCTGCTACATCTGCCTCTCTTTGATTCCAGCCTTCAGGATTCCCCATTTTTATTTCTCACTTGATGACGGCCCTTTCAGATTCCTGCACCGAGCTCCAGAATTTCCTCCTAAACCCCTCCGTCTGAGTTTCCTCCCAAACACATTGACCAATAATGTGTCATCTATTCTAATATCACCTTTTCTGACCTGGTTTCAAATGTGGCCTGTCATAACCCTATATTAAGTGTTTAGAGGTTTATGGCACAGATAAAAGCTTTGTGGGCCATTGAGTCTATTTCAGTAAAGAAAACTACCACCTAACTATTCTTATCAATTTTCCAATACACGGTCCATCACGTTATCTGCCTTGGCATCGCAAGCGTGCACCTAAATACATCTGAAATGCTATTGGGATTTCTGTGTCTCCCACCCTGACAGACAGTGAGGTTTAGTGCAACTGTTGCTCGATGATGACATCACCCACAGGAACACAGAGCAGCTGGGTCTGTGCAAACCAGAGGTCACCCACACATTGGGAAGGATGTCAGGGTCCCTGAGAGGGGGGCACAGGAGATTTACCAGGATGGTACAAGGAATGGGGGATTTTAGTCGTGTTTTGGATTTTCTTTACACTATTCATTTTTATGATATTGACGTTTTCAATACTTAGAGAATATCGATCTACAATAGATGGACTCTCCTTTCTAACCTCTCCCCTTGCCTGGGCTGTGGTAACCTTCAGTTTAAACCCACCACCAGACATCTCTCCCTAATGAGAGAGCAGCCCTATGGTCTGGGAGGATAATGCTGACTTCCCCTTTACACAGTGATGTCACTGTGCCCCGGGGATGGGGAGAGGGAATGCTGAAGGTGGTGGATGGGACACCACTCAGGCACAGTGCTTTGTCCTGGAGGATGGTCACTTTCTTTAATATTGTTGGAGGCTGCACTGATGCAGGCAAGTGGGGAACGTTCCAACACAATCGTGATGTGTGCCTTATAAAGAGTAAACAGACATTGGGGAATCAGGGGTTTGGGGAAACTGAGGTTGATCTCTTTGTAACAAATGAAATTGCGGGTGCTCTGTGGCAGAGGGGTTTAGAAAAGTTACGTGTTATAATAATGAACCTTACACCCATCAGCTTATTATACAAGGATTACAGGACACACATTGAAGGTTTGGGGACATCTATTGAGAGAATGGAATGTTTCAAAGGATAACTTTCATGCAGCAAATGGGATTGAACTGGAACACAATAATCACACACAATGTGAATATCCAGGTCCTGATGAATTGAGTCATGCTGTCAGAGTGTAGTGTTACAATTACTGAGATTCCCATCTGAATATCTGCCTGTAATACAAGTTTATAAAATCCGTCACTGTCAGATCAGGTTAGAAACTCGCACCATCCCCTCCTCCTGGCCCAGGATGACTGGACACATTACCCCTTGTGGAGGTCAGCAGTCAATTCAGGGGGAAATCTACGTGGGTTTCTGTGAGTTTCCACCTTGGGACTTCATGTGACTGAACAGGGCAGATCTTTGACACATGTGACAGAATGTTCCAGGAGTCAGTGAGATGTGGAGAGCAGGATGTGCTTCCTTTTCTTTCCTTCCATGCTGCTGCTGTGCCTCATCAGTAAGACATTGGGCTGTGAAAGGCTCATGCAGCTTGATCGGAAAAGATGTCTCCATTCTCACCAAGGGGCACCAGGCTCCTCCCAGTCATTCCATAGATTGTCACTAAAAACAGAACAACTCTGCACGCTTCCCACTGCACAGTGTTCCCAGTAAACATTTAGAAGAATGGCGGGTGTGGGGGTTGTGAGGGGGGAGGGGGAATCTGTCAGAAAAGCCATAACTGTAAAGTTCTAAGAGGATTGTGAAGAGAGAGAAATACACAGGAGAAGGGGGCAACAAGTTGTCAGATGGAGTATAATTTTGGAAAATGGAATGTTGATCATTTTGGAGGGGATAATAAAAGAAGTGTGCTATTGACATGGTGGAGACTGTAGAAAGCTGCACCACAAAGGGACCAGGGGGTAATTGTGCAGGAAACACAGAAAGCCAGCAGATTCTGGGTCAGTCACGGAATCAAAGGTTCTGTTTTAGATTCGTCAAGTTTAAGGCAACACCGAGACGAGTAAGGGGTTTCAGTAGCAATGGAGCTGGGATGAGGAGGAGACAAGCAACATTTTAGAGATTGGAATTCCTGGTGTTTGTGGTTTTGAAGATGTCTGATCAGAAGGTCACCTTGGGGTCAGATATGACAGCGATATTGTGAAGAGTGTGGTTCTACCTCAGATATTTCCCAGTGGGAGGGAGGGGCTCAGCAGGAAGGGAAAGGAATTTGAAATAGCAACTGAACGCAATGGGTTATAACCATTACAATGTTTCATTGGAGGAAATTGCAGCTAATCGAATAGTGAGATCGTGGTAAGCAGTTTGATAACTGAGTAACAGTGGAGTAATGGAGAGGGATGATGGGGAGGGAGAGCTGGGCAGTGTCAGTGTACATGTGAAACCTCACACGGTGCTTTTGGAAGATGTTACCTCCTGGCAGTATGTAGGTGAGATACAGGAGGGGATAAGGATAGATCCTTCGGCCCAAGAAGTCCACAACGACCCTCCGAAGATGAATCCACCCAGACCCGTTCCACTACATCTACCCCTGATTAATGCACTTAACCTGCACATCTTTGGACTGTGGGAAGAAACCGGAGCATCCGGAGGAAACCCACGCAGACATGGGGAGATGTGCAAACTCCATACAGACAATCGCCCGAGGCTGGAATCAAACCTGGGTCCCTGGTGCTATGAGGCAGCAGTGCTCACCACTGAACCACCGTGCTGGTCAGCCCTTGAGGGACACCACATACAGGGAATTCAGAAAGGAAATCAGAGAGGATGTCACTGCTACAGAAGTTACCATTGTCGAGGAGGGTCTGCCTGCTGAGTCAGTATGGGTGGAAATTAAGATTCCTGATGAAGGGCTTATGCCCAAAACATCGAATTTCCTATTCCTTGGATGCTGCCTAACCTGCTGTGCTTTCACCAGCAACACATTTTCAGCTGGAAATTAGGAACAGTAAGGGAGCAGTTACCTCATTAGGGGTTTACTACTGTCTCCCCCAACAGCAGCAGGGAGACTGACGAAAGCATAGATCGGCAGATTTTGGAAAAGTGCGAATGGAGTAAGGTGGTTGTAATGGGTGACTTTAACTTTCCCAGTATTGACTGGAACCTCCTTCGAGCAGATGGTTTGGAAGAAGCTGTATTTGTAAGGTGTGTTCAGGAGGGTTTCCTAACTCAGTACGTTGACAGGCCGACGAGGGGAGAAGCCATTTTGGATTTGGTGCTCGGCAATGAGCCGGGGCAGGTGTGAGATCTTGCGTTGGGAGAGCATTTTGGTGATAGTGACCACAACTGCCTCACATTCTACATAGCTATGGAGAAGGAGAGAAGCAGGCACAATGGGAGGATATTTAATTGGGGAAAAGGAAACTATGATACTATCCGACGTGCATTGGGAAGCATGGACTGGGAGCAATTGTTCCTTGGAAAGGGCACTATAGACATGTGGAGACTGTTTAAGGAACAGTTGCTGCGACTGATGCACAAATGTGTTCCTCTGAGACAGGCAAGAAGGGGTAAGATAAAGGAACCTTGGATGACAGGAGCGGAGGAGCTTCTCGTCAAAAGGAAGAAGGCAGCTTACGTAAGGTGGAGGAAGCAAGGGTCTTTCTCAACTCTAGAGGATTACAGGCAGGTGAGGAAGGAGCTCAAAAATAGTCTGAGGATAGCCAGGAGGGGGCACGAGAAAGGCTTGGCAGGAAGCGTTAAGGAGAATACAAAGACATTTTACACGTGTGTGAGGAGTAAGAGAATGATCAAAGAAAGAGTAGGGCAGATCAGGGATAGCATAGGGAACTTGTGTATAGAGTCTGAGGAGGTAAGGGAAGCCCTAAATGAGTTTTCTGCTTCCGTCTTTACTAAGGAAAAGGGCCTTGTAGTGAATGAAACCATTGAGGAGCAGGTCAGCAAGCTGGAGCGGATAGAGATTGAGAAAGCTGATGTGCTGAAAATTCTGACAAGCATGAAGATTGACAAGTCGCCAGGGGCAGACTAGATTTGTCCTCGGCTGCTCTGGGGAGTGAGAAATTTGGTTGCTTCGCCACTAGCGAAGATCTTTGCATCCTCGCTCATATTGGATCCATACCTGAAGACTGGAGAGAGGCAAATGTAATTCCTCTCTTCAAGAAAGGAAATAGGGAAATCCCTGGCAATTACAGAGCAGTAAGTCTCACGTCTGTCGTCTGCAAGGTGTTAGAAAGGATTCTGAGGGATAGGATTTATCACCATGTGGAAGAGCATGGCTTGATTAAAGGCAGTGAGCACGGTTTTGTGCGGGGCAGGTCATGCCTCACAAACCTTATTGAGTTCTTTGAGGATGTTACTAGACAAGTTGATGAGGGTCGAACTGTGGATGTGGTGTATCTGGACTTCAGTAAGGCATTTAATAAGGTTCCCCATGGTAGGCTCATTCAGAAAGTCAGGAGGAATGGGATA
The DNA here is from genome assembly GCF_020745735.1 of Hemiscyllium ocellatum. Taxonomy (NCBI): domain Eukaryota; kingdom Metazoa; phylum Chordata; class Chondrichthyes; order Orectolobiformes; family Hemiscylliidae; genus Hemiscyllium; species Hemiscyllium ocellatum. The sequence goes on along the minus strand of NC_083421.1, from coordinate 1,674,718 downwards.
AAGGGAGATTTAGCTGTCTGGATACAGAATTGTCTGTTGGACAGAAGACAGCGAGTGGGAGTAGAAGTAAAATATTCTCCCTGGAAGTCACTGGTGAGTGGTGTTCCACAGGGCTCTGTTGTTGGGCCCATACTCTTTGTAATTTTTATTAATGACTTGGATGAGGAGATTGAGGAGATTGAAGGATGGGTTAGCAAGTTTGCAGATGACACAAAGGTTAGAGGTGTCGTTGATAGTATAGAGGACTGTTGTAGGCTGCAATGGAACATTGACAGGATGCAGAGATGGGCTGAGAGGTGGCAGATGGAGTTCAACCTGGATAAAAGCGATGTGATGCATTTTAGAAGGTCGAATTTGAAATCTGAGTACAGGATTAAAGACCGGATTCTTGGCAGTGTGGAGGAACAGAGGGATCTTGGTGTGCAGGTACATAGATCCCTTAAAATGGCCACCCAAGTGGTTAGGGTTGTTAAGAAAGCATATGGTGTTTTAGCTTTCATTAACAGAGGGATGGAGTTTAAGAGCCGTGAGATCTTGTTGCAGCTCTATAAAACTTTGGTCAGACCGTACTTGGAATACTGTGTCCAGTTCTGGTCGCCCTATTATAGGAAAGATGTGGATGCTTTGGAGAGGGTTCAGAGGAGGTTTACCAGGATGCTGCCTGGACTGGAGGGCTTACATTACAAAGAGAGGTTGACTGATGTCGGACTTCTTTTCATTGGAGAAAAGAAGGAAGAGAGGGGACCTAATTGAGGTGTACAAGATAATGAGAGGCATAGATAGAGTTGATAGCCAGAGACTTTTTCCCAGGGCAGAAATTGTTAACACGAAGGGTCATAATTTTATGCTGTTTGGCAGAAAGGAGAGAGGGGATGTCAGAGGCGGGTTCTTTACACAGAGAGCTGGGGGAGCATGGAATCCGTTGCCAGCTGTAGTTGTGGAAGCAGGTCAGTGGGGATATTTAAGAGGCTGCTGGACGTGCATATGGTCACAGAAATTTGAAAGTTCATTCATTCGGTTTACCTTACATGAGGATCAGTGGTCGGCACAACATCTTGGCCTGTTCTGTGCTGGACTGTTGTATGTTCTATGTTCTGTGAAGTGTATCTGTACCTTGCGACCATCTGCACCCTGTACTGACAGATAGTGCTCCCTCAATACCTTAGAAACCATCCCTCAGTAAGTTTATCCCCAAAGCCCCTCGACAGAACATTCATACCCTCAACACCTCAGAAAGCAAACCTGTTGTCCCCTTGGACGGTGGTCATCCCCAAACCTGTTCTCACTGTGATGACCCACAGCCACCCCCAAGATTGGAGCCCAGGGCCCAGAACATTATTTCATTCTCTGGATTGATTATAGAATGTGGAAGCAGGCCATTCGGCCTATCAGGTTCACACTGACACTCGGCAGAGCATCCTACCCACCTTCTCTATCCCAGTATCCCTTCATTTCCACTTGCTAATCCACCTAGCCTGCACATCTTTGGACAGTGGGAGGGAAATGAAGTACCCGGAGGATGACACGGGGAGAATGTGCCAACTCCACACACACAGTCGCCCGAGCTGGAATCGAACCCGGGGGGTGGGGGGTGGGGTGTGGCAACACTGAGCCCCCCTGACAATCCCACCATCTCCTCCCCATTGATGACCGTTTGATATGTATACCCGGGGAGTATCTAAGTTGTCTAGTGTTTAAGAAAGATTAGGGACAAGGGCAATGCCTCCCCAAGCTCAAGATGCTTGATCCTCCTCGAAAAAATACTTATATCAATTTCAAAAAGAGACTTTATTCACAGAAAAACTTTACGTACAAACACAGTCACTCAAGTTCAGTTCTGTATATTCTTTATAACAAGTCTTTGCCATGACATATACACTCCCCTTGGCTGATTAACTGAAATGTTAGCTCTGAGCTGTTCCTTCTGAATTAACATCACAAAGTTACATTGATAAGGATCTTTGTGAAGTGCCTGTGTTCTGTATCTGATCTCCCATGTAGCCCGCCCTCCGAATACAATACCTTATAAAGCTTTAAACCTGTTTGTCAACTTTCAGCAGAAGCAGCCTCAGGGCATTGAGCACAGACTGAATTACTCAGTGACGCTTGGATCAGGTCAGATCAAATTCTCAAGCAAACAGATGGCTGGGGATATTCAGTAGCAACGGTGAGGAGAGAGAGGAACAATTCACATTTCAAGGGACCCTTCCTCAAAACGGTCTGTTCTGAAGGAACCTTCCCGCAGAAATCACTGGATTGAAAGGTGAACTCTGTCTGTCTCTTTCTCCCTCTCCCATCAGAGATGCTGCTGGACATGCTTAGCTTCTTCAGCAATCTCTGTATTGATGTTTCAGGTCTCCAGTGCATCCGTACAGATTGGTTTTAGTGTTGAATTCTCCAGCTTGCTCTGTTCAAGGGATTGAACCCCCTCTGCTACAACGGGGTGTCAGTTTCCTCAGCTAACTGGTTCGTGATGCCAACACTGCGGGCTCAATCTCTATCATGTCTGACATTAACATGAGGGCCCCAGCTTCTCAACCTCGCCCCACAGCTGAGGTGTGTGACCCACCAGGCCTCTCTCTCTGACAGGACAGCAGCTCTCGGGTCCTCCTGGTCTATACCTCTCTCTGTCCACCTCTCTCTGTCCCCCTCTCTCTGTTCCCCCTCTCGCTGTCTCCCCTCTCTCTATCTCTCCCTCTCTGTGCCCCCCTCTATCTATCCACCCTCTCTCTGTCACCCTCTCTCTGTCCCCCTCTCTCTGTTTCCCTGTCTCTGTCCCCTTCTCTCTGCCCCCTTCTCTCTGTTCGCCCCTCTCTGTCCTCTCTTTCTCTCCCCCTCTTTCTCTGTCCCCTCCTCTGTTCCATTCTCTCTCTGACCACCATCTCTCTGTCCCCCCCTCTCTGTCCCCCCCCCTCTCTGTCCCCACTCGCTCTGATCCCCCTCTCTCTGTCCGCCCTCTCTCTGTCCCCCTCTCTCTGTCCCCCTCTTTCTGACACCTTCTCTCTGTTCCCTTCCCTCTGTCCCCTGCTCTCTGTCACCCCTCTCTGTCCCTGCTCTCTCCTGCCCGCTCTATGTTCCTCCTACTCTCTCTACCCCCCTCTCCGTGCCCCCTTTCTCTAGCCCCTCTCTCTCTCCCCACTCTCCCTGAATCCCTCTCTCTGACCCCTTTAACCCCGTCTCTCTGACCCCCTGTCTCTGCTCCCCCTCTCTTTGTCCCCTCTCCCGCCTCTCGCTGTCCCCCTCTCTCAGTCCATATTTCTCTGCCACCTCTCTCTCTGTCCCCCCTCCCTCTGTCCCCCTCTCTCTGTCTCCCTCTCTCAGTCCCTATTTCTCTGTCCCCCTATCTCTGTCCTCCCTCTCTCTGCCCCCCTTTCTCTGTCCCCTTTCTCTGTCCTCTTTCTCAGTCCCCTCTCTCTCTGTCCCCCTTCTCTTTGTCCCCCCTCTCTCTGTTCCCCTCTCTCTGATCCCCCTCTCTCTGTCTCTCCTCTCTCTATCTCCCCCTCTCTGTGCCCCCCTCTATCCACCCTCTCTCTATCCACCCTTTCTCTGTCCCCCTCTCTCTGTTCCCCTCTCTCTGTCTCCCCTCCCTCTATCTCCCCCTGTCTCTATCTCCCCTCTCTCTGTCCCCATCTCTCTGTCCTGTCTCTCTCTGTCCCCCTATCTCTGTCCCCTCTCTGCCTGTTCCCCTCTCTCTGTCCCACCCTCTCTCTATCCCCCTCTCTGTTCCACCCTCTCTGTCCCTCTCTCTCTATCCCTCTCTCTGTCCCCCTCACTCTCCGCACTCTGTCCTCCCCTCTCTGTCGCCCCTCTCTGTCCCCCCTCTCTCTGTCCTCCCCCCTCTGTCCACCCGCTTTCTGTCCCGTCTCTCTGTACCTCTCTCTCCGAGCCACTCTCTCTGTCCACCCTCTCTCCCTGTCCCCCTCTCTTTGTCCCCCTCTCTCTGCCCCACTTCTGACACCCATCTCTCTGTCCCCCCTCTGTCTGCCCCTTCTCTCTGTCCCCCTCTCTGTCCCCCCTCTCTCTGTCCACCCCTCTCCCTTTCCCCCTCTCCCTGCCCCCTATCTCCATCTCCCCACTGTCCGTTCCCCCTCTCTCTGTCCCCTCTGTGCCCCCATTACCCCCTCTATCTCCCCGTCCCACCCACTCTGCACCCCGCTCTCTGTACCCCCATCTGTCCCCCAGTCTCTGTCGCCCCTCTCTCTATCCCTCTCTCTCTCTTTGTCCCCATTCTCTCTGTCCCCCTCTCTGTCCCACCCCCTCTCTGTGCCTCAGGTTCTCTGTCCCCCTCTCTCTGTCCCCCTCTCTCTGCACCCCCTCTCCCTGTCTGCCGTCTCTCTCTGTCCCTCTCTCTGTTCCCCCCTCTGTCCCTTCTCTCTCTCTGCACCCCCTCTCTCTGTCCGCCCTCTCTCTCTGTCCCCCCCTCTGTCCCATTCTCTCTGCCCCACTTCTGACACCTGTCTCTCTCTCTCTGTCCCCCCTCTCTCTGCCCCTTCTCTCTGTCCACTCTCTCTGTGCCCCCTCTCTGTCACCCTCTCTGTCACCCTCTGTCTGTACCCACCTCTCTCTGTCCCCACCTCTCTCTGTCCGCGCTCTCTCTGTCCCACCCTCTATGGTCTCCGCTCTATGCACCCCTCTATGTCCCCCCTCTATGTCCCCCCTCTATGCCCCCCTCTCTCTGTCCCCCTCTCTGTCGCCCTCTCTGTCACCCTCTCTCTGTCCCCACCTCTCTCTGTCCCCACCTCTCTCTGTCCGCCCTCTCTCTCTCCCACCCTCTATGTCCCCCCTATGTCCCCCCTCTATGCCCCCTCTCTATGCCCCCTCTCTATGTCCCCCACTCTCTATCCCCCTGTCTCTGCACCCCTTCTCTCTGTCCACCCTCTCTCTCTGTCCCCACTCTCTCTGTCCACCCCTCTCCCTTTCGCCCTCTCTCTGCCCCTTCTCTCCATCTCCCCGCTGTCAGTTCCCCCTCTCTCTGTCCCCACTGTGCCCGCATTACCCCCTCTATCTACCCCTGTCCCACCCTCTCTGCCCCCCTCTCTGTACTTCCCATCTGTCCCCCAGTCTCTGTCGCCCCTCTCACTATCCCTCGCTCTCTCTCTGTCCCCATTCTCTCTGTTGCCGCTCTCTTTGTACACCTCTTTCGGTCTCTCTCCTCTCTTTCTGACCTCCTCTCTCTGTCCCACTCTCTCTGCCCCCATCCCCCTCTCTCTGTCCACATTCTTTCTGTCCCCCTCTCTGTCCCCTTCTCTCTGTCATACCATCTCAGACCCCTTCTCTCTGTCCCCACTTCTATCCCCTTCTCTCTTCCCCCCTCTCTGTCCCACCCCCTCTCTCTGTCCCCCCTCTCTCTGTCCCCCTCTCTCTCTCCCCCTCTCTCTGATCCCCTCTATCTGTCCCCCCTCTCTCTGTACCCTCTCTCTCTCTCCCTCTCTCTGTCCCCTGTCTCTGTCC